>NW_027326028.1:0-125745 GCF_048594095.1 Paramormyrops kingsleyae
CTTGTTGGGAGCGCAGGTTTCATGAAACAACTCAGAATGTCAAGTTATAATGAAATCTTATTTTGTGTTAGTTTGTATGATTTATTCACGAAAACTTGTAGGGAAGCGCAGGTTTCCTGAAAACAACTCAGAATGTCATGTTATAATGAAATCTTCATTTTGTGTTAGTTTGTATGATTTCTTCACGACAAACACGTTTTCCTACAATGGTAGAGAGATCTTGTAGGGGAAGCGCAGGTTTCATGAAAACAACTCAGAATGTCAAGTTATAATGAAATCTTCATTTTGTGTTAGTTTGTCATGATTTCTTCACGAAAACACGTTTTCCTACAATGGTAGGTTGAACTCTTGTAGGGGAAGCGCAGGTTTCATGAAAACAACTCAGAATGTCAAGTTATAATGAAATCTTCATTTTGTGTTAGTTTGTCATGATTTCTTCACGAAAACACGTTTTCCCCATAATGGTAGGTTGAACTCTTGTAGGGGAAGCGCAGGTTTCATGAAAACAACTCAGAATGTCAAGTTATAATGAAATCTTCATTTTGTGTTAGTTTGTCATGATTTCTTCACGAAAACACGTTTTCCTATAATGTTAGGTTGAACTCTTGTAGGGGAAGCGCAGGTTTCATGAAAACAACTCAGAATGTCAAGTTATAATGAAATCTTCATTTTGTGTTAGTTTGTCATGATTTCTTCACGAAAACACGTTTTCCTATAATGTTAGGTTGAACTCTTGTAGGGAAGCGCAGGTTTCATGAAAACAACTCAGAATGTCAAGTTATAATGAAATCTTCATTTTGTGTTAGTTTGTCATGATTTCTTCACGAAAACACGTTTTCCTATAATGGTAGGTTGAACTCTTGTAGGGGAAGCGCAGGTTTCATGAAAACAACTCAGAATGTCAAGTTATAATGAAATCTTCATTTTGTGTTAGTTTGTCATGATTTCTTCACGAAAACACGTTTTCCTATAATGGTAGGTTGAACTCTTGTAGGGGAAGCGCAGGTTTCATGAAAACAACTCAGAATGTCAAGTTATAATGAAATCTTCATTTTGTGTTAGTTTGTCATGATTTCTTCACGAAAACACGTTTTCCTACAATGGTAGGTTGAACTCTTGTAGGGGAAGCGCAGGTTTCATGAAAACAACTCAGAATGTCAAGTTATAATGAAATCTTCATTTTGTGTTAGTTTGTCATGATTACTTCACGAAAACACGTTTTCCTATAATGGTAGGTTGAACTCTTGTAGGGGAAGCGCAGGTTTCATGAAAACAACTCAGAATGTCAAGTTATAATGAAATCTTCATTTTGTGTTAGTTTGTCATGATTTCTTCACGAAAACACGTTTTCCTACAATGGTAGGTTGAACTCATGTAGGGGAAGCGCAGGTTTCATGAAAACAACTCAGAATGTCAAGTTATAATGAAATCTTCATTTTGTGTTAGTTTGTCATGATTTCTTCACGAAAACACGTTTTCCTATAATGGTAGGTTGAACTCTTGTAGGGGAAGCGCAGGTTTCATGAAAACAACTCAGAATGTCAAGTTATAATGAAATCTTCATTTTGTGTTAGTTTGTCATGATTTCTTCACGAAAACACGTTTTCCTATAATGGTAGGTTGAACTCTTGTAGGGGAAGCGCAGGTTTCATGAAAACAACTCAGAATGTCAAGTTATAATGAAATCTTCATTTTGTGTTAGTTTGTCATGATTTCTTCACGAAAACACGTTTTCCTATAATGGTAGGTTGAACTCTTGTAGGGGAAGCGCAGGTTTCATGAAAACAACTCAGAATGTCAAGTTATAATGAAATCTTCATTTTGTGTTAGTTTGTCATGATTTCTTCACGAAAACACGTTTTCCTATAATGGTAGGTTGAACTCTTGTAGGGGAAGCGCAGGTTTCATGAAAACAACTCAGAATGTCAAGTTATAATGAAATCTTCATTTTGTGTTAGTTTGTCATGATTTCTTCACGAAAACACGTTTTCCTATAATGGTAGGTTGAACTCTTGTAGGGGAAGCGCAGGTTTCATGAAAACAACTCAGAATGTCAAGTTATAATGAAATCTTCATTTTGTGTTAGTTTGTCATGATTTCTTCACGAAAACACGTTTTCCCATAATGGTAGGTTGAACTCTTATAGGGGAAGCGCAGGTTTCATGAAAACAACTCAGAATGTCAAGTTATAATGAAATCTTCATTTTGTGTTAGTTTGTCATGATTTCTTCACGAAAACACGTTTTCCTATAATGGTAGGTTGAACTCTTGTAGGGGAAGCGCAGGTTTCATGAAAACAACTCAGAATGTCAAGTTATAATGAAATCTTCATTTTGTGTTAGTTTGTCATGATTTCTTCACGAAAACACGTTTTCCTATAATGGTAGGTTGAACCCTTGTAGGGGAAGCGCAGGTTTCATGAAAACAACTCAGAATGTCAAGTTATAATGAAATCTTCATTTTGTGTTAGTTTGTCATGATTTCTTCACGAAAACACGTTTTCCTACAATGGTAGGTTGAACTCTTGTAGGGGAAGCGCAGGTTTCATGAAAACAACTCAGAATGTCAAGTTATAATGAAATCTTCATTTTGTGTTAGTTTGTCATGATTTCTTCACGAAAACACGTTTTCCTATAATGGTAGGTTGAACTCTTGTAGGGGAAGCGCAGGTTTCATGAAAACAACTCAGAATGTCAAGTTATAATGAAATCTTCATTTTGTGTTAGTTTGTCATGATTTCTTCACGAAAACACGTTTTCCTATAATGGTAGGTTGAACTCTTGTAGGGGAAGCGCAGGTTTCATGAAAACAACTCAGAATGTCAAGTTATAATGAAATCTTCATTTTGTGTTAGTTTGTCATGATTTCTTCACGAAAACACGTTTTCCCATAATGGTAGGTTGAACTCTTGTAGGGGAAGCGCAGGTTTCATGAAAACAACTCAGAATGTCAAGTTATAATGAAATCTTCATTTTGTGTTAGTTTGTCATGATTTCTTCACGAAAACACGTTTTCCTATAATGGTAGGTTGAACTCTTGTAGGGGAAGCGCAGGTTTCATGAAAACAACTCAGAATGTCAAGTTATAATGAAATCTTCATTTTGTGTTAGTTTGTCATGATTTCTTCACGAAAACACGTTTTCCTATAATGGTAGGTTGAACTCTTGTAGGGGAAGCGCAGGTTTCATGAAAACAACTCAGAATGTCAAGTTATAATGAAATCTTCATTTTGTGTTAGTTTGTCATGATTTCTTCACGAAAACACGTTTTCCTATAATGGTAGGTTGAACTCTTGTAGGGGAAGCGCAGGTTTCATGAAAACAACTCAGAATGTCAAGTTATAATGAAATCTTCATTTTGTGTTAGTTTGTCATGATTTCTTCACGAAAACACGTTTTCCTATAATGGTAGGTTGAACTCTTGTAGGGGAAGCGCAGGTTTCATGAAAACAACTCAGAATGTCAAGTTATAATGAAATCTTCATTTTGTGTTAGTTTGTCATGATTTCTTCACGAAAACACGTTTTCCTATAATGGTAGGTTGAACTCTTGTAGGGGAAGCGCAGGTTTCATGAAAACAACTCAGAATGTCAAGTTATAATGAAATCTTCATTTTGTGTTAGTTTGTCATGATTTCTTCACGAAAACACGTTTTCCTATAATGGTAGGTTGAACTCTTGTAGGGGAAGCGCAGGTTTCATGAAAACAACTCAGAATGTCAAGTTATAATGAAATCTTCATTTTGTGTTAGTTTGTCATGATTTCTTCACGAAAACACGTTTTCCTATAATGGTAGGTTGAACTCTTGTAGGGGAAGCGCAGGTTTCATGAAAACAACTCAGAATGTCAAGTTATAATGAAATCTTCATTTTGTGTTAGTTTGTCATGATTTCTTCACGAAAACACGTTTTCCTATAATGGTAGGTTGAACTCTTGTAGGGGAAGCGCAGGTTTCATGAAAACAACTCAGAATGTCAAGTTATAATGAAATCTTCATTTTGTGTTAGTTTGTCATGATTTCTTCACGAAAACACGTTTTCCTATAATGGTAGGTTGAACTCTTGTAGGGGAAGCGCAGGTTTCATGAAAACAACTCAGAATGTCAAGTTATAATGAAATCTTCATTTTGTGTTAGTTTGTCATGATTTCTTCACGTAAACACGTTTTCCTATAATGGTAGGTTGAACTCTTGTAGGGGAAGCGCAAGGTTTCATGAAAACAACTCAGAATGTCAAGTTATAATGAAATCTTCATTTTGTGTTACTTTGTCATGATTTCTTCACGAAAACACGTTTTCCCATAATGGTAGGTTGAACTCTTGTAGGGGAAGCGCAGGTTTCATGAAAACAACTCAGAATGTCAAGTTATAATGAAATCTTCATTTTGTGTTAGTTTGTCATGATTTCTTCACGAAAACACGTTTTCCTATAATGGTAGGTTGAACTCTTGTAGGGGAAGCGCAGGTTTCATGAAAACAACTCAGAATGTCAAGTTATAATGAAATCTTCATTTTGTGTTAGTTTGTCATGATTTCTTCACGAAAACACGTTTTCCTACAATGGTAGGTTGAACTCATGTAGGGGAAGCGCAGGTTTCATGAAAACAACTCAGAATGTCAAGTTATAATGAAATCTTCATTTTGTGTTAGTTTGTCATGATTTCTTCACGAAAACACGTTTTCCTATAATGGTAGGTTGAACTCTTGTAGGGGAAGCGCAGGTTTCATGAAAACAACTCAGAATGTCAAGTTATAATGAAATCTTCATTTTGTGTTAGTTTGTCATGATTTCTTCACGAAAACACGTTTTCCTATAATGGTAGGTTGAACTCTTGTAGGGGAAGCGCAGGTTTCATGAAAACAACTCAGAATGTCAAGTTATAATGAAATCTTCATTTTGTGTTAGTTTGTCATGATTTCTTCACGAAAACACGTTTTCCTACAATGGTAGGTTGAACTCTTGTAGGGGAAGCGCAGGTTTCATGAAAACAACTCAGAATGTCAAGTTATAATGAAATCTTCATTTTGTGTTAGTTTGTCATGATTACTTCACGAAAACACGTTTTCCTATAATGGTAGGTTGAACTCTTGTAGGGGAAGCGCAGGTTTCATGAAAACAACTCAGAATGTCAAGTTATAATGAAATCTTCATTTTGTGTTAGTTTGTCATGATTTCTTCACGAAAACACGTTTTCCTACAATGGTAGGTTGAACTCTTGTAGGGGAAGCGCAGGTTTCATGAAAACAACTCAGAATGTCAAGTTATAATGAAATCTTCATTTTGTGTTAGTTTGTCATGATTTCTTCACGAAAACACGTTTTCCTACAATGGTAGGTTGAACTCATGTAGGGGAAGCGCAGGTTTCATGAAAACAACTCAGAATGTCAAGTTATAATGAAATCTTCATTTTGTGTTAGTTTGTCATGATTTCTTCACGAAAACACGTTTTCCTATAATGGTAGGTTGAACTCTTGTAGGGGAAGCGCAGGTTTCATGAAAACAACTCAGAATGTCAAGTTATAATGAAATCTTCATTTTGTGTTAGTTTGTCATGATTTCTTCACGAAAACACGTTTTCCTATAATGGTAGGTTGAACTCTTGTAGGGGAAGCGCAGGTTTCATGAAAACAACTCAGAATGTCAAGTTATAATGAAATCTTCATTTTGTGTTAGTTTATCATGATTTCTTCACGAAAACACGTTTTCCTATAATGGTAGGTTGAACTCTTGTAGGGGAAGCGCAGGTTTCATGAAAACAACTCAGAATGTCAAGTTATAATGAAATCTTCATTTTGTGTTAGTTTGTCATGATTTCTTCACGAAAACATGTTTTCCTATAATGGTAGGTTGAACTCTTATAGGGGAAGCGCAGGTTTCATGAAAACAACTCAGAATGTCAAGTTATAATGAAATCTTCATTTTGTGTTACTTTGTCATGATTTCTTCACGAAAACACGTTTTCCCATAATGGTAGGTTGAACTCTTGTAGGGGAAGCGCAGGTTTCATGAAAACAACTCAGAATGTCAAGTTATAATGAAATCTTCATTTTGTGTTAGTTTGTCATGATTTCTTCACGAAAACACGTTTTCCTATAATGGTAGGTTGAACTCTTGTAGGGGAAGCGCAGGTTTCATGAAAACAACTCAGAATGTCAAGTTATAATGAAATCTTCATTTTGTGTTAGTTTGTCATGATTTCTTCACGAAAACACGTTTTCCTATAATGGTAGGTTGAACTCTTGTAGGGGAAGCGCAGGTTTCATGAAAACAACTCAGAATGTCAAGTTATAATGAAATCTTCATTTTGTGTTAGTTTGTCATGATTTCTTCACGAAAACACGTTTTCCCATAATGGTAGGTTGAACTCTTATAGGGGAAGCGCAGGTTTCATGAAAACAACTCAGAATGTCAAGTTATAATGAAATCTTCATTTTGTGTTAGTTTGTCATGATTTCTTCACGAAAACACGTTTTCCTATAATGGTAGGTTGAACTCTTGTAGGGGAAGCGCAGGTTTCATGAAAACAACTCAGAATGTCAAGTTATAATGAAATCTTCATTTTGTGTTAGTTTGTCATGATTTCTTCACGAAAACACGTTTTCCTATAATGGTAGGTTGAACCCTTGTAGGGGAAGCGCAGGTTTCATGAAAACAACTCAGAATGTCAAGTTATAATGAAATCTTCATTTTGTGTTAGTTTGTCATGATTTCTTCACGAAAACACGTTTTCCTACAATGGTAGGTTGAACTCTTGTAGGGGAAGCGCAGGTTTCATGAAAACAACTCAGAATGTCAAGTTATAATGAAATCTTCATTTTGTGTTAGTTTGTCATGATTTCTTCACGAAAACACGTTTTCCTATAATGGTAGGTTGAACTCTTGTAGGGGAAGCGCAGGTTTCATGAAAACAACTCAGAATGTCAAGTTATAATGAAATCTTCATTTTGTGTTAGTTTGTCATGATTTCTTCACGAAAACACGTTTTCCTATAATGGTAGGTTGAACTCTTGTAGGGGAAGCGCAGGTTTCATGAAAACAACTCAGAATGTCAAGTTATAATGAAATCTTCATTTTGTGTTACTTTGTCATGATTTCTTCACGAAAACACGTTTTCCCATAATGGTAGGTTGAACTCTTGTAGGGGAAGCGCAGGTTTCATGAAAACAACTCAGAATGTCAAGTTATAATGAAATCTTCATTTTGTGTTAGTTTGTCATGATTTCTTCACGAAAACACGTTTTCCTATAATGGTAGGTTGAACTCTTGTAGGGGAAGCGCAGGTTTCATGAAAACAACTCAGAATGTCAAGTTATAATGAAATCTTCATTTTGTGTTAGTTTGTCATGATTTCTTCACGAAAACACGTTTTCCTATAATGGTAGGTTGAACTCTTGTAGGGGAAGCGCAGGTTTCATGAAAACAACTCAGAATGTCAAGTTATAATGAAATCTTCATTTTGTGTTAGTTTGTCATGATTTCTTCACGAAAACACGTTTTCCCATAATGGTAGGTTGAACTCTTATAGGGGAAGCGCAGGTTTCATGAAAACAACTCAGAATGTCAAGTTATAATGAAATCTTCATTTTGTGTTAGTTTGTCATGATTTCTTCACGAAAACACGTTTTCCTATAATGTTAGGTTGAACTCTTGTAGGGGAAGCGCAGGTTTCATGAAAACAACTCAGAATGTCAAGTTATAATGAAATCTTCATTTTGTGTTAGTTTGTCATGATTTCTTCACGAAAACACGTTTTCCTACAATGGTAGGTTGAACTCTTGTAGGGGAAGCGCAGGTTTCATGAAAACAACTCAGAATGTCAAGTTATAATGAAATCTTCATTTTTTGTTAGTTTGTCATGATTTCTTCACGAAAACACGTTTTCCTATAATGGTAGGTTGAACTCTTGTAGGGGAAGCGCAGGTTTCATGAAAACAACTCAGAATGTCAAGTTATAATGAAATCTTCATTTTGTGTTAGTTTGTCATGATTTCTTCACGAAAACACGTTTTCCTATAATGGTAGGTTGAACTCTTGTAGGGGAAGCGCAGGTTTCATGAAAACAACTCAGAATGTCAAGTTATAATGAAATCTTCATTTTGTGTTAGTTTGTCATGATTTCTTCACGAAAACACGTTTTCCTACAATGGTAGGTTGAACTCTTGTAGGGGAAGCGCAGGTTTCATGAAAACAACTCAGAATGTCAAGTTATAATGAAATCTTCATTTTGTGTTAGTTTGTCATGATTTCTTCACGAAAACACGTTTTCCTATAATGGTAGGTTGAACTCTTGTAGGGGAAGCGCAGGTTTCATGAAAACAACTCAGAATGTCAAGTTATAATGAAATCTTCATTTTGTGTTAGTTTGTCATGATTTCTTCACGTAAACACGTTTTCCTATAATGGTAGGTTGAACTCTTGTAGGGGAAGCGCAGGTTTCATGAAAACAACTCAGAATGTCAAGTTATAATGAAATCTTCATTTTGTGTTACTTTGTCATGATTTCTTCACGAAAACACGTTTTCCCATAATGGTAGGTTGAACTCTTGTAGGGGAAGCGCAGGTTTCATGAAAACAACTCAGAATGTCAAGTTATAATGAAATCTTCATTTTGTGTTAGTTTGTCATGATTTCTTCACGAAAACACGTTTTCCTATAATGGTAGGTTGAACTCTTGTAGGGGAAGCGCAGGTTTCATGAAAACAACTCAGAATGTCAAGTTATAATGAAATCTTCATTTTGTGTTAGTTTGTCATGATTTCTTCACGAAAACACGTTTTCCTACAATGGTAGGTTGAACTCTTGTAGGGGAAGCGCAGGTTTCATGAAAACAACTCAGAATGTCAAGTTATAATGAAATCTTCATTTTGTGTTAGTTTGTCATGATTTCTTCACGAAAACACGTTTTCCTATAATGGTAGGTTGAACTCTTGTAGGGGAAGCGCAGGTTTCATGAAAACAACTCAGAATGTCAAGTTATAATGAAATCTTCATTTTGTGTTAGTTTGTCATGATTTCTTCACGAAAACACGTTTTCCTATAATGGTAGGTTGAACTCTTGTAGGGGAAGCGCAGGTTTCATGAAAACAACTCAGAATGTCAAGTTATAATGAAATCTTCATTTTGTGTTAGTTTGTCATGATTACTTCACGAAAACACGTTTTCCTATAATGGTAGGTTGAACTCTTGTAGGGGAAGCGCAAGTTTCATGAAAACAACTCAGAATGTCAAGTTATAATGAAATCTTCATTTAGTGTTAGTTTGTCATGATTTCTTCACGAAAACACGTTTTCCTACAATGGTAGGTTGAACTCATGTAGGGGAAGCGCAGGTTTCATGAAAACAACTCAGAATGTCAAGTTATAATGAAATCTTCATTTTGTGTTAGTTTGTCATGATTTCTTCACGAAAACACGTTTTCCTATAATGGTAGGTTGAACTCTTGTAGGGGAAGCGCAGGTTTCATGAAAACAACTCAGAATGTCAAGTTATAATGAAATCTTCATTTTGTGTTAGTTTGTCATGATTTCTTCACGAAAACACGTTTTCCTATAATGGTAGGTTGAACCCTTGTAGGGGAAGCGCAGGTTTCATGAAAACAACTCAGAATGTCAAGTTATAATGAAATCTTCATTTTGTGTTAGTTTGTCATGATTTCTTCACGAAAACACGTTTTCCTACAATGGTAGGTTGAACTCTTGTAGGGGAAGCGCAGGTTTCATGAAAACAACTCAGAATGTCAAGTTATAATGAAATCTTCATTTTGTGTTAGTTTGTCATGATTACTTCACGAAAACACGTTTTCCTATAATGGTAGGTTGAACTCTTGTAGGGGAAGCGCAAGTTTCATGAAAACAACTCAGAATGTCAAGTTATAATGAAATCTTCATTTTGTGTTAGTTTGTCATGATTTCTTCACGAAAACACGTTTTCCTACAATGGTAGGTTGAACTCATGTAGGGGAAGCGCAGGTTTCATGAAAACAACTCAGAATGTCAAGTTATAATGAAATCTTCATTTTGTGTTAGTTTGTCATGATTTCTTCACGAAAACACGTTTTCCTATAATGGTAGGTTGAACTCTTGTAGGGGAAGCGCAGGTTTCATGAAAACAACTCAGAATGTCAAGTTATAATGAAATCTTCATTTTGTGTTAGTTTGTCATGATTTCTTCACGAAAAACGTTTTCCTATAATGGTAGGTTGAACTCTTGTAGGGGAAGCGCAGGTTTCATGAAAACAACTCAGAATGTCAAGTTATAATGAAATCTTCATTTTGTGTTAGTTTATCATGATTTCTTCACGAAAACACGTTTTCCTATAATGGTAGGTTGAACTCTTGTAGGGGAAGCGCAGGTTTCATGAAAACAACTCAGAATGTCAAGTTATAATGAAATCTTCATTTTGTGTTAGTTTGTCATGATTTCTTCAGGAAAACATGTTTTCCTATAATGGTAGGTTGAACTCTTATAGGGGAAGCGCAGGTTTCATGAAAACAACTCAGAATGTCAAGTTATAATGAAATCTTCATTTTGTGTTACTTTGTCATGATTTCTTCACGAAAACACGTTTTCCCATAATGGTAGGTTGAACTCTTGTAGGGGAAGCGCAGGTTTCATGAAAACAACTCAGAATGTCAAGTTATAATGAAATCTTCATTTTGTGTTAGTTTGTCATGATTTCTTCACGAAAACACGTTTTCCTATAATGGTAGGTTGAACCCTTGTAGGGGAAGCGCAGGTTTCATGAAAACAACTCAGAATGTCAAGTTATAATGAAATCTTCATTTTGTGTTAGTTTGTCATGATTTCTTCACGAAAACACGTTTTCCTACAATGGTAGGTTGAACTCTTGTAGGGGAAGCGCAGGTTTCATGAAAACAACTCAGAATGTCAAGTTATAATGAAATCTTCATTTTGTGTTAGTTTGTCATGATTTCTTCACGAAAACACGTTTTCCTATAATGGTAGGTTGAACTCTTGTAGGGGAAGCGCAGGTTTCATGAAAACAACTCAGAATGTCAAGTTATAATGAAATCTTCATTTTGTGTTAGTTTGTCATGATTTCTTCACGAAAACACGTTTTCCTATAATGGTAGGTTGAACTCTTGTAGGGGAAGCGCAGGTTTCATGAAAACAACTCAGAATGTCAAGTTATAATGAAATCTTCATTTTGTGTTAGTTTGTCATGATTTCTTCACGAAAACACGTTTTCCTATAATGGTAGGTTGAACTCTTGTAGGGGAAGCGCAGGTTTCATGAAAACAACTCAGAATGTCAAGTTATAATGAAATCTTCATTTTGTGTTAGTTTGTCATGATTTCTTCACGAAAACACGTTTTCCCATAATGGTAGGTTGAACTCTTATAGGGGAAGCGCAGGTTTCATGAAAACAACTCAGAATGTCAAGTTATAATGAAATCTTCATTTTGTGTTAGTTTGTCATGATTTCTTCACGAAAACACGTTTTCCTACAATGGTAGGTTGAACTCTTGTAGGGGAAGCGCAGGTTTCATGAAAACAACTCAGAATGTCAAGTTATAATGAAATCTTCATTTTGTGTTAGTTTGTCATGATTTCTTCACGAAAACACGTTTTCCTATAATGGTAGGTTGAACTCTTGTAGGGGAAGCGCAGGTTTCATGAAAACAACTCAGAATGTCAAGTTATAATGAAATCTTCATTTTGTGTTAGTTTGTCATGATTTCTTCACGAAAACACGTTTTCCCATAATGGTAGGTTGAACTCTTATAGGGGAAGCGCAGGTTTCATGAAAACAACTCAGAATGTCAAGTTATAATGAAATCTTCATTTTGTGTTAGTTTGTCATGATTTCTTCACGAAAACACGTTTTCCTATAATGTTAGGTTGAACTCTTGTAGGGGAAGCGCAGGTTTCATGAAAACAACTCAGAATGTCAAGTTATAATGAAATCTTCATTTTGTGTTAGTTTGTCATGATTTCTTCACGAAAACACGTTTTCCTATAATGTTAGGTTGAACTCTTGTAGGGGAAGCGCAGGTTTCATGAAAACAACTCAGAATGTCAAGTTATAATGAAATCTTCATTTTGTGTTAGTTTGTCATGATTTCTTCACGAAAACACGTTTTCCTATAATGGTAGGTTGAACTCTTGTAGGGGAAGCGCAGGTTTCATGAAAACAACTCAGAATGTCAAGTTATAATGAAATCTTCATTTTGTGTTAGTTTGTCATGATTACTTCACGAAAACACGTTTTCCTATAATGGTAGGTTGAACTCTTGTAGGGGAAGCGCAAGTTTCATGAAAACAACTCAGAATGTCAAGTTATAATGAAATCTTCATTTTGTGTTAGTTTGTCATGATTTCTTCACGAAAACACGTTTTCCTACAATGGTAGGTTGAACTCATGTAGGGGAAGCGCAGGTTTCATGAAAACAACTCAGAATGTCAAGTTATAATGAAATCTTCATTTTGTGTTAGTTTGTCATGATTTCTTCACGAAAACACGTTTTCCTATAATGGTAGGTTGAACTCTTGTAGGGGAAGCGCAGGTTTCATGAAAACAACTCAGAATGTCAAGTTATAATGAAATCTTCATTTTGTGTTAGTTTGTCATGATTTCTTCACGAAAACACGTTTTCCTACAATGGTAGGTTGAACTCTTGTAGGGGAAGCGCAGGTTTCATGAAAACAACTCAGAATGTCAAGTTATAATGAAATCTTCATTTTGTGTTAGTTTGTCATGATTTCTTCACGAAAACACGTTTTCCTATAATGGTAGGTTGAACTCTTGTAGGGGAAGCGCAGGTTTCATGAAAACAACTCAGAATGTCAAGTTATAATGAAATCTTCATTTTGTGTTAGTTTGTCATGATTTCTTCACGAAAACACGTTTTCCCATAATGGTAGGTTGAACTCTTATAGGGGAAGCGCAGGTTTCATGAAAACAACTCAGAATGTCAAGTTATAATGAAATCTTCATTTTGTGTTAGTTTGTCATGATTTCTTCACGAAAACACGTTTTCCTATAATGTTAGGTTGAACTCTTGTAGGGGAAGCGCAGGTTTCATGAAAACAACTCAGAATGTCAAGTTATAATGAAATCTTCATTTTGTGTTAGTTTGTCATGATTTCTTCACGAAAACACGTTTTCCTATAATGTTAGGTTGAACTCTTGTAGGGGAAGCGCAGGTTTCATGAAAACAACTCAGAATGTCAAGTTATAATGAAATCTTCATTTTGTGTTAGTTTGTCATGATTTCTTCACGAAAACACGTTTTCCTATAATGGTAGGTTGAACTCTTGTAGGGGAAGCGCAGGTTTCATGAAAACAACTCAGAATGTCAAGTTATAATGAAATCTTCATTTTGTGTTAGTTTGTCATGATTACTTCACGAAAACACGTTTTCCTATAATGGTAGGTTGAACTCTTGTAGGGGAAGCGCAAGTTTCATGAAAACAACTCAGAATGTCAAGTTATAATGAAATCTTCATTTTGTGTTAGTTTGTCATGATTTCTTCACGAAAACACGTTTTCCTACAATGGTAGGTTGAACTCATGTAGGGGAAGCGCAGGTTTCATGAAAACAACTCAGAATGTCAAGTTATAATGAAATCTTCATTTTGTGTTAGTTTGTCATGATTTCTTCACGAAAACACGTTTTCCTATAATGGTAGGTTGAACTCTTGTAGGGGAAGCGCAGGTTTCATGAAAACAACTCAGAATGTCAAGTTATAATGAAATCTTCATTTTGTGTTAGTTTGTCATGATTTCTTCACGAAAACACGTTTTCCTATAATGGTAGGTTGAACTCATGTAGGGGAAGCGCAGGTTTCATGAAAACAACTCAGAATGTCAAGTTATAATGAAATCTTCATTTTGTGTTAGTTTGTCATGATTTCTTCACGAAAACACGTTTTCCTATAATGGTAGGTTGAACTCTTGTAGGGGAAGCGCAGGTTTCATGAAAACAACTCAGAATGTCAAGTTATAATGAAATCTTCATTTTGTGTTTGTTTGTCATGATTTCTTCACGAAAAGACGTTTTCCTATAATGGTAGGTTGAACTCTTGTAGGGGAAGCGCAGGTTTCATGAAAACAACTCAGAATGTCAAGTTATAATGAAATCTTCATTTTGTGTTAGTTTGTCATGATTTCTTCACGAAAACACGTTTTCCTATAATGGTAGGTTGAACTCTTGTAGGGGAAGCGCAGGTTTCATGAAAACAACTCAGAATGTCAAGTTATAATGAAATCTTCATTTTGTGTTAGTTTGTCATGATTTCTTCACGAAAACACGTTTTCCTATAGTGGTAGGTTGAACTCTTGTAGGGGAAGCGCAGGTTTCATGAAAACAACTCAGAATGTCAAGTTATAATGAAATCTTCATTTTGTGTTAGTTTGTCATGATTTCTTCACGAAAACACGTTTTCCTATAATGGTAGGTTGAACTCTTGTAGGGGAAGCGCAGGTTTCATGAAAACAACTCAGAATGTCAAGTTATAATGAAATCTTCATTTTGTGTTAGTTTGTCATGATTTCTTCACGAAAACACGTTTTCCTATAATGGTAGGTTGAACTCTCATAGGGGAAGCGCAGGTTTCATGAAAACAACTCAGAATGTCAAGTTATAATGAAATCTTCATTTTGTGTTAGTTTGTCATGATTTCTTCACGAAAACACGTTTTCCTATAATGGTAGGTTGAACTCTTGTAGGGGAAGCGCAGGTTTCATGAAAACAACTCAGAATGTCAAGTTATAATGAAATCTTCATTTTGTGTTAGTTTGTCATGATTTCTTCACGAAAACACGTTTTCCCATAATGGTAGGTTGAACTCTTGTAGGGGAAGCGCAGGTTTCATGAAAACAACTCAGAATGTCAAGTTATAATGAAATCTTCATTTTGTGTTAGTTTGTCATGATTTCTTCACGAAAACACGTTTTCCTATAATGGTAGGTTGAACTCTTGTAGGGGAAGCGCAGGTTTCATGAAAACAACTCAGAATGTCAAGTTATAATGAAATCTTCATTTTGTGTTAGTTTGTCATGATTTCTTCACGAAAACACGTTTTCCTATAATGGTAGGTTGAACTCTTGTAGGGGAAGCGCAGGTTTCATGAAAACAACTCAGAATGTCAAGTTATAATGAAATCTTCATTTTGTGTTAGTTTGTCATGATTTCTTCACGAAAACACGTTTTCCTATAGTGGTAGGTTGAACTCTTGTAGGGGAAGCGCAGGTTTCATGAAAACAACTCAGAATGTCAAGTTATAATGAAATCTTCATTTTGTGTTAGTTTGTCATGATTTCTTCACGAAAACACGTTTTCCTATAATGGTAGGTTGAACTCTTGTAGGGGAAGCGCAGGTTTCATGAAAACAACTCAGAATGTCAAGTTATAATGAAATCTTCATTTTGTGTTAGTTTGTCATGATTTCTTCACGAAAACACGTTTTCCTATAATGGTAGGTTGAACTCTCATAGGGGAAGCGCAGGTTTCATGAAAACAACTCAGAATGTCAAGTTATAATGAAATCTTCATTTTGTGTTAGTTTGTCATGATTTCTTCACGAAAACACGTTTTCCTATAATGGTAGGTTGAACTCTTGTAGGGGAAGCGCAGGTTTCATGAAAACAACTCAGAATGTCAAGTTATAATGAAATCTTCATTTTGTGTTAGTTTGTCATGATTTCTTCACGAAAACACGTTTTCCTATAATGGTAGGTTGAACTCTTGTAGGGGAAGCGCAGGTTTCATGAAAACAACTCAGAATGTCAAGTTATAATGAAATCTTCATTTTGTGTTAGTTTGTCATGATTTCTTCACGAAAACACGTTTTCCTATAATGGTAGGTTGAACTCTTGTAGGGGAAGCGCAGGTTTCATGAAAACAACTCAGAATGTCAAGTTATAATGAAATCTTCATTTTGTGTTAGTTTGTCATGATTTCTTCACGAAAACACGTTTTCCTATAATGGTAGGTTGAACTCTTGTAGGGGAAGCGCAGGTTTCATGAAAACAACTCAGAATGTCAAGTTATAATGAAATCTTCATTTTGTGTTAGTTTGTCATGATTTCTTCACGAAAACACGTTTTCCTATAATGGTAGGTTGAACTCTTGTAGGGGAAGCGCAGGTTTCATGAAAACAACTCAGAATGTCAAGTTATAATGAAATCTTCATTTTGTGTTAGTTTGTCATGATTTCTTCACGAAAACACGTTTTCCTATAATGGTAGGTTGAACTCTTGTAGGGGAAGCGCAGGTTTCATGAAAACAACTCAGAATGTCAAGTTATAATAAAATCTTCATTTTGTGTTAGTTTGTCATGATTTCTTCACGAAAACACGTTTTCCCATAATGGTAGGTTGAACTCTTATAGGGGTTAGGGTTAGGGGTTAGGGGTTAGGGTTAGGATTAGGGTTAGAGGTGAGGTCAGGGGTTTTACGGTTAGGGAAAGGGTTTGGGGATAGGGATGGGGCCCCTAGGCTTCCTCCACGGAAGCTAGGTTAAGTTTGGGGGTAGGGTTGTGGTTTAGGGTTAGGGAACTGACCCCGAGAATGCACTGGCCTACAACACGCCATCGGATGCCCACCCCTTTGCTTCCCAACCCCTGTCATCGCTGCGAAAAATTATGTCCACTGGACTTCTGGCTGAATGCCCTCTGGGCTTTTGAATATGGCCACTGGCCTTTAGGTAACTTAGGGTTAGGGTTAGGGTTAGGGTTATGGTTAGGGTTATGGTTAGGGTTATGAATAGGGGTCGAGACCCCTGCCTGCACCCTGGCATGCCAGGGACACAGTAATGCACTGGCCAATCAATCAGGTTCATCGGTGCATCAGCCCGCTTACGCCCCAACACATCATCCCTTTAAACAGGGTTTGAACATGCATAATTATCCCCATAGTAAAGATTGTCATTTCTTACCTGATTTCCTTCAGGGGACGGTGGCGATGATGTCGTGGAAGGTCCAGGAGAGCACTGGCACCCGGTAGCTCTCTATGGGAGACGGTGGCCGCTTACGGAGCCAACATTGTGACGCCAACAGGTTTGTGCCCTTCCCTGCAGCTAAAGTACCCCGGGGTCCATAATGTGTATGGGGTTTCGCCTAAATCGGATGTTGCCCCCTCAGATCTGCATTCCAATGTGGTTCAACAGCGTGGTGGGCCTTTAACCTCAGCCTACGCCGGTCCGCCTTCTCCCAGATCTGGCTATCTGCCCGCTATAGGCTGGCAATCACCTGTGACGTCAACAACCGCTCACAGGCCTTTCCCTCCCGGCGAGCAAGCCCTTATGGGATTAATGGTGGCCACTTACGGAGCCGACATTGCAGCGCCAACAGGAGAATACACCCGCGGCATCAGCAGTAACTCACAGGCCGACCTCCCAGCGGGCAGGCCCCACGGTACAAGTGGTCGCCACTTACGGAGCCGACACCGCGGCGCCGAACAGAAGAAAACACCCGCAGCGTCAGCAGCCTCCCACAGGCCGTTACTTCTCGGCGGCAAGGTCCCATGGGTTAAGTGGTCGCCACTTACGGAGCCGACACCGCCACGCCGAACAGAAGACAACACCCGCAGCGTCAGCAGCCTCCCACAGGCCGTTACTTCTCGGCGGCAAGGTCCCATGGGTTAAGTGGTCGCCACTTACGGAGCCGACACCGCCACGCCAAACAGAAGACAACACCCGCAGCGTCAGCAGCCTCCCACAGGCCGTTACTTCTCGGCGGCAAGGTCCCATGGGTTAAGTGGTCGCCACTTACGGAGCCGACACCGCCACGCCGAACAGAAGACAACACCCGCAGCGTCAGCAGCCTCCCACAGGCCGTTACTTCTCGGCGGCAAGGTCCCATGGGTTAAGTGGTCGCCGCTTACGGAGCCGACACCGCCACGCCGAACAGAAGACAACACCCGCAGCGTCAGCAGCCTCCCACAGGCCGTTACTTCTCGGCGGGCAAGTCCCATGGGTTAAGTGGTCGCCACTTACGGAGCCGACACTGCTGTGCACCAACAGCCGCTCACAGGCAGTTACTTCCCAGCGGACAAGCCCCACGAGTTTAGAGGTCGCCACTTACGGGGCCGACACTGCCACACTGACCGGTGCTGCGATCCCCCGCTCGACACAACGGCCTCTCACAGGCAGTTACTTCCCAGCGGACAAGCCCCACGAGTTTAGAGGTCGCCACTTACGGGGCCGACACTGCCACACTGACCGGTGCTGCGATCCCCCGCTCGACACAACGGCCTCTCACAGGCAGTTACTTCCCAGCGGACAAGCCCCACGAGTTTAGAGGTCGCCACTTACGGGGCCGACACTGCCACACTGACCGGTGCTGCGATCCCCCGTTCGACACAACGGCCTCTCACAGGCAGTTACTTCCCAGCGGACAAGCCCCACGAGTTTAGAGGTCGCCACTTACGGGGCCGACACTGCCACACTGACCGGTGAGATCCCCCGCGCGACACAACGGCCTCTCACAGGCAGTTACTTCCCAGCGGACAAGCCCCACGAGTTTAGAGGTCGCCACTTACGGGGCCGACACTGCCACACTGACCGGTGAGATCCCCCGCGCGACACAACGGCCTCTCACAGGCAGTTACTTCCCGGCGGGCAAGCCCCATGGGTTTAGTGGTGGCCACTTACAGAGTCGACACCGCGATACCATCAGGCGACATCACCCGCGGCACCAACAACCGCTCACGGGCCTACCTCCCGGCGGGCAACTTCCAGGGTGAGGCCTACCTCCGGACTCAATCCACATCCATCTAACGCCAAACACAATCCCAATAAAGCTAATTGGCTAAAGCTGTGTACCATCTCCTTCCCCTGTAGGGGTTTGAGGGAGACATATGGTAACACAGTGAAGAAAAGTTTTAGATATGGGGGTTATTTAAACCCTCCATAGGTTTAGATGTGGTAGTCATTTTAATCCTCCACAATCCAATGTTGGGGGGCATGTTAGTCCTCCCCAAGTAGGATTTAAGGCCATCCAGTGCCAAGCACCTTTCCACTAGCATAAGTAAACTGATTGTATTATTACCACAGCATGAAAAGAATAATAAGGCCAATACCTGCAGCATTGTGTCCCACGTCCTTCCTCTGTAGAGGCTTAAGGAGAATGAAGGTGACACAGAAAGAGAAACAGACATTGCCCCAATAAAGTTTATCCATCCAGTGTTGTGTCATGCATCCTTCCTCTGTAGAGGCTTAAGGAGAATGAGGGTGACACAGTGAGAGAGTAGAATACAACCCCTGTAAAGTTGATCCATCCAATATATAGTGTGTCCCACATCCTTCCTCTGCGGAGGCTTAAGGCAAATGAGGGGAGCACAGTGAAAAGCAGTTTTTATATATGGGGGTCATTTAACCCTCCACAATTTTAAAAGTCATTCTAGACCTTATTATAATTATATTAAATGGTTATTTAATCATTAATGATTTTAAAAGTCATTTTAGACTTTGGTATATTTATATTTAAATGTTATTTTAGATAAAGTGTTAATACATTTACATGTGGGGGTAATTTGACCCTCCATCATTGTAAAAGTCACTTTATACACTAAACATTTTTATAATGGGGATATTTAACCCTCCAACACTTTCAAAGTCCCTTTGGACGTTAATATATTTATAATGGGAGTTATTTAAACCTCCATCATTATCCAACATGTCCAGACTATGAATTATATAAATAATTAACCCCCTCCAAGGGATGTAACCCAGTTGGATTACAATCAGGGGTGTATGGGTTCGAGGCCCCAAGTACAGTTGCCCTTAGGGTTTAGACTAGCTTAGGGTTTGGACCCCAAAGTAAATTATCCTTAGGGTTAGGATCAGAGGTGTAGTTTAGGTTCAGGGCCCTAAGGTAAATTATCCTTAGGGTTAGGGGTGTATTTGAGGTTAAGGCCCTAAGGTCAGTTATCCTTAGGGTTGGGGGTGTCTTAGGATTAGGGCCCTAAGGTAAATTATCCTTAGGGTTAGGCATCACAGATGTGCGTTTAGGTTTAGGGCCCCAAGGTAAGTTATCCTTAGGGTTAGGCATCTCAGATGCGTTAAGGTTAGGGCCCCAAGGTAAATTATCCTTAGGGTTAGGCATCACAGATGCGTTTAGGTTTAGGGCCCTAGGCATAGTTAGCTTATATTTAAAGGTTATGGTTAGGGCATGGTTAAGGTTAAGGCCTATAATTTAAATATGGGTGGCCATGATCAGGTTCCACAGTTACAGGAATCCCGTATCAGGTCCCCAAGGTTAGGATCCTAAGGTAAAGTACCCTTAGGATAAGCATCAGGGGTGAGTTTTAGGTTTAGGGCCCTGGCAAAGTTAGCCTCAGGGCCTAGGCCAAGAACAACACGTTAAATAACCTAGGTGGTAACCCAGATCTGGCTCCAAAATAGGATTCCTAGATCAGGTCCCGACACGTGTTTCGCGCTGCCATGCGCTCATCAGGGAACCGGCATGTAATTGCCTACTAGGCCTCAGAATAGATGGTGGCACGAAGAAGGCGTATGCTGATGAACCTCGATGGCACGGGCTGGTTAGGGTTATGAATAGGGGTCGAGACCCCTGCCTGCACCCTGGCATGCCAGGGACACAGTAATGCACTGGCCAATCAATCAGGTTCATCGGTGCATCAGCCCGCTTACGCCCCAACACATCATCCCTTTAAACAGGGTTTGAACATGCATAATTATCCCCATAGTAAAGATTGTCATTTCTTACCTGATTTCCTTCAGGGGACGGTGGCGATGATGTCGTGGAAGGTCCAGGAGAGCACTGGCACCCGGTAGCTCTCTATGGGAGACGGTGGCCGCTTGTGGAGCCGACATTGTGACGCCAACAGGTTTGTGCCCTTCCCTGCAGCTAAAGTACCCCGGGGTCCATAATGTGTATGGGGTTTCGCCTAAATCGGATGTTGCCCCCTCAGATCTGCATTCCAATGTGGTTCAACAGCGTGGTGG
Source organism: Paramormyrops kingsleyae (assembly GCF_048594095.1). Classification (NCBI taxonomy): domain Eukaryota; kingdom Metazoa; phylum Chordata; class Actinopteri; order Osteoglossiformes; family Mormyridae; genus Paramormyrops; species Paramormyrops kingsleyae. The sequence goes on from NW_027326028.1 coordinate 20,932, forward strand.
GCCTTTAACCTCAGCCTACGCCGGTCCGCCTTCTCCCAGATCTGGCTATCTGCCCACTATAGGCTGGCAATCACCTGTGACGTCAACAACCGCTCACAGGCCTTTCCCTCCCGGCGAGCAAGCCCTTATGGGATTAATGGTGGCCACTTACAGAGCCGACATTGCAGCACCAACAGGAGAATACACCCGCGGCATCAGCAGTAACTCACAGGCCGACCTCCCAGCGGGCAGGCCCCACGGTATAAGTGGTCGCCACTTACGGAGCCGACACCGAGGCGCCGACAGGAGAAAACACCCGCAGCGTCAGCAGCCTCCCACAGGCCGTTACTTCTCGGCGGCAAGGTCCCATGGGTTAAGTGGTCGCCACTTACGGAGCCGACACCGCCACGCCGAACAGAAGACAACACCCGCAGCGTCAGCAGCCTCCCACAGGCCGTTACTTCTCGGCGGCAAGGTCCCATGGGTTAAGTGGTCGCCACTTACGGAGCCGACACCGCCACGCCGAACAGAAGACAACACCCGCAGCGTCAGCAGCCTCCCACAGGCCGTTACTTCTCGGCGGCAAGGTCCCATGGGTTAAGTGGTCGCCACTTACGGAGCCGACACCGCCACGCCGAACAGAAGACAACACCCGCAGCGTCAGCAGCCTCCCACAGGCCGTTACTTCTCGGCGGCAAGGTCCCATGGGTTAAGTGGTCGCCGCTTACGGAGCCGACACCGCCACGCCGAACAGAAGACAACACCCGCAGCGTCAGCAGCCTCCCACAGGCCGTTACTTCTCGGCGGGCAAGTCCCATGGGTTAAGTGGTCGCCACTTACGGAGCCGACACTGCTGTGCACCAACAGCCGCTCACAGGCAGTTACTTCCCAGCGGACAAGCCCCACGAGTTTAGAGGTCGCCACTTACGGGGCCGACACTGCCACACTGACCGGTGCTGCGATCCCCCGCTCGACACAACGGCCTCTCACAGGCAGTTACTTCCCAGCGGACAAGCCCCACGAGTTTAGAGGTCGCCACTTACGGGGCCGACACTGCCACACTGACCGGTGCTGCGATCCCCCGCTCGACACAACGGCCTCTCACAGGCAGTTACTTCCCAGCGGACAAGCCCCACGAGTTTAGAGGTCGCCACTTACGGGGCCGACACTGCCACACTGACCGGTGCTGCGATCCCCCGTTCGACACAACGGCCTCTCACAGGCAGTTACTTCCCAGCGGACAAGCCCCACGAGTTTAGAGGTCGCCACTTACGGGGCCGACACTGCCACACTGACCGGTGAGATCCCCCGCGCGACACAACGGCCTCTCACAGGCAGTTACTTCCCAGCGGACAAGCCCCACGAGTTTAGAGGTCGCCACTTACGGGGCCGACACTGCCACACTGACCGGTGAGATCCCCCGCGCGACACAACGGCCTCTCACAGGCAGTTACTTCCCGGCGGGCAAGCCCCATGGGTTTAGTGGTGGCCACTTACAGAGTCGACACCGCGATACCATCAGGCGACATCACCCGCGGCACCAACAACCGCTCACGGGCCTACCTCCCGGCGGGCAACTTCCAGGGTGAGGCCTACCTCCGGACTCAATCCACATCCATCTAACGCCAAACACAATCCCAATAAAGCTAATTGGCTAAAGCTGTGTACCATCTCCTTCCCCTGTAGGGGTTTGAGGGAGACATATGGTAACACAGTGAAGAAAAGTTTTAGATATGGGGGTTATTTAAACCCTCCATAGGTTTAGATGTGGTAGTCATTTTAATCCTCCACAATCCAATGTTGGGGGGCATGTTAGTCCTCCCCAAGTAGGATTTAAGGCCATCCAGTGCCAAGCACCTTTCCACTAGCATAAGTAAACTGATTGTATTATTACCACAGCATGAAAAGAATAATAAGGCCAATACCTGCAGCATTGTGTCCCACGTCCTTCCTCTGTAGAGGCTTAAGGAGAATGAAGGTGACACAGAAAGAGAAACAGACATTGCCCCAATAAAGTTTATCCATCCAGTGTTGTGTCATGCATCCTTCCTCTGTAGAGGCTTAAGGAGAATGAGGGTGACACAGTGAGAGAGTAGAATACAACCCCTGTAAAGTTGATCCATCCAATATATAGTGTGTCCCACATCCTTCCTCTGCGGAGGCTTAAGGCAAATGAGGGGAGCACAGTGAAAAGCAGTTTTTATATATGGGGGTCATTTAACCCTCCACAATTTTAAAAGTCATTCTAGACCTTATTATAATTATATTAAATGGTTATTTAATCATTAATGATTTTAAAAGTCATTTTAGACTTTGGTATATTTATATTTAAATGTTATTTTAGATAAAGTGTTAATACATTTACATGTGGGGGTAATTTGACCCTCCATCATTGTAAAAGTCACTTTATACACTAAACATTTTTATAATGGGGATATTTAACCCTCCAACACTTTCAAAGTCCCTTTGGACGTTAATATATTTATAATGGGAGTTATTTAAACCTCCATCATTATCCAACATGTCCAGACTATGAATTATATAAATAATTAACCCCCTCCAAGGGATGTAACCCAGTTGGATTACAATCAGGGGTGTATGGGTTCGAGGCCCCAAGTACAGTTGCCCTTAGGGTTTAGACTAGCTTAGGGTTTGGACCCCAAAGTAAATTATCCTTAGGGTTAGGATCAGAGGTGTAGTTTAGGTTCAGGGCCCTAAGGTAAATTATCCTTAGGGTTAGGGGTGTATTTGAGGTTAAGGCCCTAAGGTCAGTTATCCTTAGGGTTGGGGGTGTCTTAGGATTAGGGCCCTAAGGTAAATTATCCTTAGGGTTAGGCATCACAGATGTGCGTTTAGGTTTAGGGCCCCAAGGTAAGTTATCCTTAGGGTTAGGCATCTCAGATGCGTTAAGGTTAGGGCCCCAAGGTAAATTATCCTTAGGGTTAGGCATCACAGATGCGTTTAGGTTTAGGGCCCTAGGCATAGTTAGCTTATATTTAAAGGTTATGGTTAGGGCATGGTTAAGGTTAAGGCCTATAATTTAAATATGGGTGGCCATGATCAGGTTCCACAGTTACAGGAATCCCGTATCAGGTCCCCAAGGTTAGGATCCTAAGGTAAAGTACCCTTAGGATAAGCATCAGGGGTGAGTTTTAGGTTTAGGGCCCTGGCAAAGTTAGCCTCAGGGCCTAGGCCAAGAACAACACGTTAAATAACCTAGGTGGTAACCCAGATCTGGCTCCAAAATAGGATTCCTAGATCAGGTCCCGACACGTGTTTCGCGCTGCCATGCGCTCATCAGGGAACCGGCATGTAATTGCCTACTAGGCCTCAGAATAGATGGTGGCACGAAGAAGGCGTATGCTGATGAACCTCGATGGCACGGGCTGGTTAGGGTTATGAATAGGGGTCGAGACCCCTGCCTGCACCCTGGCATGCCAGGGACACAGTAATGCACTGGCCAATCAATCAGGTTCATCGGTGCATCAGCCCGCTTACGCCCCAACACATCATCCCTTTAAACAGGGTTTGAACATGCATAATTATCCCCATAGTAAAGATTGTCATTTCTTACCTGATTTCCTTCAGGGGACGGTGGCGATGATGTCGTGGAAGGTCCAGGAGAGCACTGGCACCCGGTAGCTCTCTATGGGAGACGGTGGCCGCTTGTGGAGCCGACATTGTGACGCCAACAGGTTTGTGCCCTTCCCTGCAGCTAAAGTACCCCGGGGTCCATAATGTGTATGGGGTTTCGCCTAAATCGGATGTTGCCCCCTCAGATCTGCATTCCAATGTGGTTCAACAGCGTGGTGGGCCTTTAACCTCAGCCTACGCCGGTCCGCCTTCTCCCAGATCTGGCTATCTGCCCACTATAGGCTGGCAATCACCTGTGACGTCAACAACCGCTCACAGGCCTTTCCCTCCCGGCGAGCAAGCCCTTATGGGATTAATGGTGGCCACTTACAGAGCCGACATTGCAGCACCAACAGGAGAATACACCCGCGGCATCAGCAGTAACTCACAGGCCGACCTCCCAGCGGGCAGGCCCCACGGTATAAGTGGTCGCCACTTACGGAGCCGACACCGAGGCGCCGACAGGAGAAAACACCCGCAGCGTCAGCAGCCTCCCACAGGCCGTTACTTCTCGGCGGCAAGGTCCCATGGGTTAAGTGGTCGCCACTTACGGAGCCGACACCGCCACGCCGAACAGAAGACAACACCCGCAGCGTCAGCAGCCTCCCACAGGCCGTTACTTCTCGGCGGCAAGGTCCCATGGGTTAAGTGGTCGCCACTTACGGAGCCGACACCGCCACGCCGAACAGAAGACAACACCCGCAGCGTCAGCAGCCTCCCACAGGCCGTTACTTCTCGGCGGCAAGGTCCCATGGGTTAAGTGGTCGCCACTTACGGAGCCGACACCGCCACGCCGAACAGAAGACAACACCCGCAGCGTCAGCAGCCTCCCACAGGCCGTTACTTCTCGGCGGCAAGGTCCCATGGGTTAAGTGGTCGCCGCTTACGGAGCCGACACCGCCACGCCGAACAGAAGACAACACCCGCAGCGTCAGCAGCCTCCCACAGGCCGTTACTTCTCGGCGGGCAAGTCCCATGGGTTAAGTGGTCGCCACTTACGGAGCCGACACTGCTGTGCACCAACAGCCGCTCACAGGCAGTTACTTCCCAGCGGACAAGCCCCACGAGTTTAGAGGTCGCCACTTACGGGGCCGACACTGCCACACTGACCGGTGCTGCGATCCCCCGCTCGACACAACGGCCTCTCACAGGCAGTTACTTCCCAGCGGACAAGCCCCACGAGTTTAGAGGTCGCCACTTACGGGGCCGACACTGCCACACTGACCGGTGCTGCGATCCCCCGCTCGACACAACGGCCTCTCACAGGCAGTTACTTCCCAGCGGACAAGCCCCACGAGTTTAGAGGTCGCCACTTACGGGGCCGACACTGCCACACTGACCGGTGCTGCGATCCCCCGTTCGACACAACGGCCTCTCACAGGCAGTTACTTCCCAGCGGACAAGCCCCACGAGTTTAGAGGTCGCCACTTACGGGGCCGACACTGCCACACTGACCGGTGAGATCCCCCGCGCGACACAACGGCCTCTCACAGGCAGTTACTTCCCAGCGGACAAGCCCCACGAGTTTAGAGGTCGCCACTTACGGGGCCGACACTGCCACACTGACCGGTGAGATCCCCCGCGCGACACAACGGCCTCTCACAGGCAGTTACTTCCCGGCGGGCAAGCCCCATGGGTTTAGTGGTGGCCACTTACAGAGTCGACACCGCGATACCATCAGGCGACATCACCCGCGGCACCAACAACCGCTCACGGGCCTACCTCCCGGCGGGCAACTTCCAGGGTGAGGCCTACCTCCGGACTCAATCCACATCCATCTAACGCCAAACACAATCCCAATAAAGCTAATTGGCTAAAGCTGTGTACCATCTCCTTCCCCTGTAGGGGTTTGAGGGAGACATATGGTAACACAGTGAAGAAAAGTTTTAGATATGGGGGTTATTTAAACCCTCCATAGGTTTAGATGTGGTAGTCATTTTAATCCTCCACAATCCAATGTTGGGGGGCATGTTAGTCCTCCCCAAGTAGGATTTAAGGCCATCCAGTGCCAAGCACCTTTCCACTAGCATAAGTAAACTGATTGTATTATTACCACAGCATGAAAAGAATAATAAGGCCAATACCTGCAGCATTGTGTCCCACGTCCTTCCTCTGTAGAGGCTTAAGGAGAATGAAGGTGACACAGAAAGAGAAACAGACATTGCCCCAATAAAGTTTATCCATCCAGTGTTGTGTCATGCATCCTTCCTCTGTAGAGGCTTAAGGAGAATGAGGGTGACACAGTGAGAGAGTAGAATACAACCCCTGTAAAGTTGATCCATCCAATATATAGTGTGTCCCACATCCTTCCTCTGCGGAGGCTTAAGGCAAATGAGGGGAGCACAGTGAAAAGCAGTTTTTATATATGGGGGTCATTTAACCCTCCACAATTTTAAAAGTCATTCTAGACCTTATTATAATTATATTAAATGGTTATTTAATCATTAATGATTTTAAAAGTCATTTTAGACTTTGGTATATTTATATTTAAATGTTATTTTAGATAAAGTGTTAATACATTTACATGTGGGGGTAATTTGACCCTCCATCATTGTAAAAGTCACTTTATACACTAAACATTTTTATAATGGGGATATTTAACCCTCCAACACTTTCAAAGTCCCTTTGGACGTTAATATATTTATAATGGGAGTTATTTAAACCTCCATCATTATCCAACATGTCCAGACTATGAATTATATAAATAATTAACCCCCTCCAAGGGATGTAACCCAGTTGGATTACAATCAGGGGTGTATGGGTTCGAGGCCCCAAGTACAGTTGCCCTTAGGGTTTAGACTAGCTTAGGGTTTGGACCCCAAAGTAAATTATCCTTAGGGTTAGGATCAGAGGTGTAGTTTAGGTTCAGGGCCCTAAGGTAAATTATCCTTAGGGTTAGGGGTGTATTTGAGGTTAAGGCCCTAAGGTCAGTTATCCTTAGGGTTGGGGGTGTCTTAGGATTAGGGCCCTAAGGTAAATTATCCTTAGGGTTAGGCATCACAGATGTGCGTTTAGGTTTAGGGCCCCAAGGTAAGTTATCCTTAGGGTTAGGCATCTCAGATGCGTTAAGGTTAGGGCCCCAAGGTAAATTATCCTTAGGGTTAGGCATCACAGATGCGTTTAGGTTTAGGGCCCTAGGCATAGTTAGCTTATATTTAAAGGTTATGGTTAGGGTTAGGGTTAGGGTTAGGGTTAGGGTTAGGGGTTAGGGGTTAGGGTTAGGGTTAGGGTTAGGGTTATGAAAAGGGGTTAGAAACCCCAGGGCCTGTGACCCCAGCGTCCCAGGGCCACAGAAGTGCACTGGCCAATTCGGGTCCATGCATCCACCCGCTTACGCACACCGTATCCAATCCCCAACTGGGGCTTTAATGGTCTTGTGTTTCTTTTGCAGGGGTGACGAGACGAAGAAGGACGACGAGGAATCCAGGATCCCAGGACCGCCCGGAGGAACAGGTAGGAGGAGCGACAACGCCATCAAGGTAGGTATTGGCCGTGAACTATAACTATATCTTATATATGTCTACTAGACTTAGGGGAAATCCATTCACCTCATTTTCAGGTTTACCAGTGCCGGACACCCAACGGCTACTGGCCTGCGAGGGATAAAGGGCACCATACCGTGGCCTTGTATCTCCCCCCGGTGTCCCCCGGGTGGAGTCACATACTGAACCCAGGACCCCCCAAAGGTCCATCCACTCCCATCCATGTCTAAATGAAAATGAATAAAAACTAATGCACCAGCACTGTGTCCCGCATCCTTCCTCCACGGAAGCTAGATGGATATTGCTGGGACACAGTGGGGAATTGCTATGTATATAAAGGGGCAAAGGTCAAAGTAAATAATTTTATGTAAGACCCGGCTAAATAGCCTTATGGTCAGGAATATTGGGGTTAGGGATCCGGCATAATAGCCTTAGGTAGGGGGACTTAGGGTTAGGGACCCGGCCACTAGCCTTATGGTCCAGGGACTAAGGGTTAGGGGGCAGGCCTACTGGCCGTATGGTAAGGGAGATTAGGGTTAGGGATCCGGTCTACTGACCTTAGGGTTAGGGTTAGGATAGGGGTATAGGCCTAGTTGGGCCATAATTCCTAATCTAAATTTTAAAATTGAGGCCTAGTTGGGCCGTAACTAAACTAAATGGTAGACACTGACCTGTCCAAATGTGGGTTACAAGGTCAGGCTCCAACGCGTTTCTGGCTGCCATGCCGTCATCAGGGAGCCGGCGAAAAAATTAAGGGAAGGCCTTAATAGGCGTAGGACTGGCGGTAATGCGAAGAAGGTGGATGGTAATGGACCCGAATGGCACGGGCTGGTTTGGGTTATGAAAAGGGGTTAGAAACCCCAGGGCCTGTGACCCCAGCGTCCCAGGGCCACAGAAGTGCACTGGCCAATTCGGGTCCATGCATCCACCCGCTTACGCACACCGTATCCAATCCCCAACTGGGGCTTTAATGGTCTTGTGTTTCTTTTGCAGGGGTGACGAGACGAAGAAGGACGACGAGGAATCCAGGATCCCAGGACCGCCCGGAGGAACAGGTAGGAGGAGCGACAACGCCATCAAGGTAGGTATTGGCCGTGAACTATAACTATATCTTATATATGTCTACTAGACTTAGGGGAAATCCATTCACCTCATTTTCAGGTTTACCAGTGCCGGACACCCAACGGCTACTGGCCTGCGAGGGATAAAGGGCACCATACCGTGGCCTTGTATCTCCCCCCGGTGTCCCCCGGGTGGAGTCACATACTGAACCCAGGACCCCCCAAAGGTCCATCCACTCCCATCCATGTCTAAATGAAAATGAATAAAAACTAATGCACCAGCACTGTGTCCCGCATCCTTCCTCCACGGAAGCTAGATGGATATTGCTGGGACACAGTGGGGAATTGCTATGTATATAAAGGGGCAAAGGTCAAAGTAAATAATTTTATGTAAGACCCGGCTAAATAGCCTTATGGTCAGGAATATTGGGGTTAGGGATCCGGCATAATAGCCTTAGGTAGGGGGACTTAGGGTTAGGGACCCGGCCACTAGCCTTATGGTCCAGGGACTAAGGGTTAGGGGGCAGGCCTACTGGCCGTATGGTAAGGGAGATTAGGGTTAGGGTTAGGGTTAGGGTTAGGGGTTAGGGTTAGGGTTAGGGTTAGGGTTAGGAGCCTGTCCAGAATACCTATTATTTTTTCCGCATTTTGTAAAAAAAATGTATGGGACGGGTTTTTTTCCTGGCCTGTATTAAGTTTTATGGCCTGAATTTAGGAAACCTGGCCTCGTCAATGGGAAAATCCCATACGTTCGAAAAGCCAGGATACCTATAATTCATTAGAAGGACGTAATTCCTATTACGTAGTAACTGTTTTTGTACTGCAGGTGGCAGTATTTATTTTTTAAAAATATATTACGGATTACCTAAGTCTCATTATCTCAGGCCTATCTCAGACATATATATTACGGCTTCTATAATTCAGTAATAAGGTTTGTAGTACCTTAACATAGGCTAATGTCACAGCCCGTTTTACATGGCCAAAATTGTTTTTTGATCAAGTTTTTAAAGTATATTGTGTTTTTTTCTGTCTGTACATCACATATATATGTATGCAGGCATAGCCAGATGTATTTGTGCATTTACTTTTTTGTTTTTAATCTTTATTGTCTATTATCTTTAATCGATGTAGCTAACGTTTTATCATTTAGTTATGCTTAGGGAGGCCGTAATAAATAATATATATTGTGCACTTTATTGCTCAAGCTGCAGTACCTTTGTCTTCACCAACAGAGGGCAGACTGAGCTATTGGTCTCTATGGCATAGGTAGTAAAGCCGGATTATGTATTTATCATGGACTACCACAGTAGTCATTATACTTAGTGTTATAGCTGTCAAAAAAGTGACATCTTAGCATTTAGTTATACATAGGGAGGCCGTAATAAGTAATATATATTCTGCACTTTATTGCTCAAGCTGCAGTACCTTTGTCTTGACCAACAGAGGGCAGACTGAGCTATTGGTCTCTATGGCATAGGTAGTAAAGCCGGATTGTATACTTATCATGGACTACCACAGTAGTCATTATACTTAGTGTTATAGCTGTCAAAAAAGTGACATCTTATCATTTAGTTATACATAGGGAGGCCGTAATAAGTAATATATATTGCGCACTTTATTGCTCAAGCTGCAGTACCTTTGTCTTCACCAACAGAGGGCAGACTGAGCTATTGGTCTCTATGGTATAGGCAGTAAAGCCGGATTATATAGGTATGGTAGTAAGGCCGGGTCCTGTATTTATCGTGGACTACCACAGTAGTCATTATACTTAGTGTTATAGCTGTCAAAAAAGTGACAGCTCGTTTTACATGACCAAAAGTGTTTTTTGATCAACTGTTTTAAGTATGTTGTGTTTTTTATGTCTGTACATTACATATGCATGTATGCAGGCATAGCCAGATGTATTTGTGCATTTATTTTTTTGTTTTTAATCTTTATTGTCTATTATCTTTATTCGATGTCGCTAACTTTTTAGCATTTAGTTATACATATGGAGGCCGTAATAAATGATATATATTGCGCACTTTATTGCTCAAGCTGCAGTACCTTTGTCTTCACCAACAGAGGGCAGACTGAGCTATTGGTCTCTATGGTATAGGCAGTAAAGCCGGATTATATAGGTATGGTAGTAAGGCCGGATCCTGTATTTATCGTGGACTACCACAGTAGTCATTATACTTAGTGTTATAGCTGTCAAAAAAGTGACAGCTCGTTTTACATGACCAAAAGTGTTTTTTGATCAACTGTTTTAAGTATGTTGTGTTTTTTATGTCTGTACATTACATATGCATGTATGCAGGCATAGCCAGATGTATTTGTGCATTTATTTTTTTGTTTTTAATCTTTATTGTCTATTATCTTTATTCGATGTCGCTAACTTTTTAGCATTTAGTTATACATATGGAGGCCGTAATAAATGATATATATTGCGCACTTTATTGTTCAAGCTGCAGTACCTATGTCTTCACCAGTGGGGGCAGGATGACCTAATGCTCAGTTTGGGTAGGAAAGCCAGATCATATACGTATCATGGACTACCATACTACAGAGATATATATATATTACGGACTATATTGCTCAAGCTGCAGTACCTGTGTCTTCACCAACAGAGGGCAGACTTACCTATTGTTCCCTATGACATAGTTAGTACGGCCGGATTATATAATTGTGGCAGTAAAGCCGGATCATATACTTATCATGGACTATCATACAATAAAGATATATATATATTACAGACTTTATTGCTCAAGCTGCAGTACCTATGTCTTCACCAGTGGGGGCAGGCTGACCTAATGCTCATTATGCGTAGGAAAGCCAGATCATATACGTATCATGGACTATCATACTATAGAGATATACATATGTTACGGACTTTATCGCTCAAGCTGCAGTACCTATGTCTTCACCAGTGGGGGCAGGCTGACCTAATGCTCATTATGCGTAGGAAAGCCAGATCATATACGTATCATGGACTATCATACTACAGAGATATATATATATATTACGGACTATATTGCTCAAGCTGCAGTACCTGTGTCTTCACCAACAGAGGGCAGACTTACCTATTGTTCCCTATGACATAGTTAGTAAGGCCGGATTATATAATTGTGGCAGTAAAGCCGGATCATATACTTATCATGGACTATCATACAATAAAGATATATATATATTACAGACTTTATTGCTCAAGCTGCAGTACCTATGTCTTCACCAGTGGGGGCAGGCTGACCTAATGCTCAGTATGGGTAGTAAAGCCAGATCCTATACGTATCATGGACTATCATACTATAGAGATATATATATGTTACGAACTTTATTGCTCAAGCTGCAGTACCTATGTCTTCACCAGTGGGGGCAGGCCGACCTAATGCTCAGTTTGGGTAGGAAAGCCAGATCCTATACGTATCATGGACTATCATACTATAGAGATATATATATATATATTACGGACTATATTGCTCAAGCTGCAGTACCTGTGTCTTCACCAACAGAGGGCAGACTTACCTATTGTTCCCTATGACATAGTTAGTAAGGCCGGATTATATAATTGTGGCAGTAAAGCCGGATCATATACTTATCATGGACTATCATACAATAAAGATATATATATGTTACGGACTTTATTGCTCAAGCTGCAGTACCTATGTCTTCACCAGTGGGGGCAGGCTGACCTAATGCTCAGTATGGGTAGGAAAGCCAGATCATATACGTATCATGGCCTATCATACTATAGAGATATATATATATATATTACGGACTATATTGCTCAAGCTGCAGTACCTGTGTCTTCACCAACAGAGGGCAGACTTACCTATTGTTCCCTATGACATAGTTAGTAAGGCCGGATTATATAATTGTGGCAGTAAAGCCGGATCATATACTTATCATGGACTATCATACAATAAAGATATATATATGTTACGGACTTTATTGCTCAAGCTGCAGTACCTATGTCTTCACCAGTGGGGGCAGGCTGACCTAATGCTCAGTATGGGTAGGAAAGCCAGATCATATACGTATCATGGACTATCATACTATAGAGATATATATATATATATTACGGACTATATTGCTCAAGCTGCAGTACCTGTGTCTTCACCAACAGAGGGCAGACTTACCTATTGTTCCCTATGACATAGTTAGTAAGGCCGGATTATATAATTGTGGCAGTAAAGCCGGATCATATACTTATCATGGACTATCATACAATAAAGATATATATATGTTACGGACTTTATTGCTCAAGCTGCAGTACCTATGTCTTCACCAGTGGGGGCAGGCTGACCTAATGCTCAGTATGGGTAGGAAAGCCAGATCATATACGTATCATGGACTATCATACTATAGAGATATATATATGTTACGAACTTTATTGCTCAAGCTGCAGTACCTATGTCTTCACCAGTGGGGGCAGGCCGACCTAATGCTCAGTTTGGGTAGGAAAGCCAGATCCTATACGTATCATGGACTATCATACTATAGAGATATATATATATATATTACGGACTATATTGCTCAAGCTGCAGTACCTGTGTCTTCACCAACAGAGGGCAGACTTACCTATTGTTCCCTATGACATAGTTAGTAAGGCCGGATTATATAATTGTGGCAGTAAAGCCGGATCATATACTTATCATGGACTATCATACAATAAAGATATATATATGTTACGGACTTTATTGCTCAAGCTGCAGTACCTATGTCTTCACCAGTGGGGGCAGGCTGACCTAATGCTCAGTTTGGGTAGGAAAGCCAGATCATATACGTATCATGGACTATCATACTACAGAGATATATATATATATATTACGGACTATATTGCTCAAGCTGCAGTACCTGTGTCTTCACCAAAAGAGGGCAGACTTACCTATTGTTCCCTATGACATAGGTAGTAAAGCCGGATTATATAATTGTGGCAGTAAAGCCGGATCATATACTTATCATGGACTATCATACAATAGAGATATATATATATTACAGACTTTATTGCTCAAGCTGCAGTACCTATGTCTTCACCAGTGGGGGCAGGCTGACCTAATGCTCAGTATGGGTAGGAAAGCCAGATCATATACGTATCATGGACTATCATACTATAGAGATATATATATGTTATGGACTTTATCGCTCAAGCTGCAGTACCTATGTCTTTACCAGTGGGGGCAGGCTGACCTAATGCTCAGTATGGGTAGTAAAGCCAGATCCTATACGTATCATGGACTATCATACTATAGAGATATATATATGTTATGGACTTTATCGCTCAAGCTGCAGCACCTATGTCTTCACCAGTGGGGGCAGGCTGACCTAATGCTCAGTTTGGGTAGGAAAGCCAGGTCCTATACGTATCATGGACTATCATACTATAGAGATGTATATATGTTACGGACTTTATCGCTCAAGCTGCAGTATCTGTGTCTTCACCAGTGGGGGCAGGCTGACCTAATGCTCAGTTAGAGGTAGAAAAACCAGATCCTACACGTATCATGGACTATCATAGTATAGAGATATATATATGTTATGGACTTTATCGCTCAAGCTGCAGTATCTGTGTCTTCACCAGTGGGGGCAGGCTGACCTAATGCTCAGTTTGGGTAGGAAAGCCAGATCCTATATGTATCATGGACTATCATAGTATAGAGATATATATATATTACAGACTTTAATGCTCAAGCTGCAGTACCTGTGTCTTCACCAGTGGGGGCAGGCTGACCTAATGCTCAGTATGGGTAGTAAAGCCAGATCCTAAACGTATCATGGACTATCATACTATAGAGATATATATATGTTATGGACTTTATCGCTCAAGCTGCAGTACCTGTGTCTTCACCAGTGGGGGCAGGCTGACCTAATGCTCAGTATGGGTAGTAAAGCCAGATCCTATACGTATCATGGACTATCATACTATAGAGATATATATATGTTACGGACTTTATCGCTCAAGCTGTAGTACCTGTCTTCACCAGTGGGGGCAGGCTAGTAAAGCCAGGACCTATACGTATCATTGACTATCATACTTTAGAGATATATATGTTACGGACTTTATCGCTCAAGCTGCAGTACCTGTCTTCACCAGTGGGGGCAGGCTAGTAAAGCCAGATCCTATACGTATCATGGACTATCATAGTATAGAGATATATATATGTTACGGACTTTATTGCTCAAGCTGCAGTACCTTTGTGTTCACCAGTGGGGGCAGGCTGACCTAATGCTCAGTATGGGTAGTAAAGCCAGATCATATACGTATCATGGACTATCATACTATAGAGATATATATATATATTACGGACTTTATTGCTCAAGCTGCAGTACCTGTGTTATCACCAATAGGGGCAGGCTGGGCAGGGGCACATCTTATAGATAGGTATTACGGACTGTCTCGTATTGGACTCTAAAATCGCATCCCCTATATAGGCATTACGGACCACCTCATTCTAGGTTCACAGGCCTGATGGCTGACTAGGCCTCAAACAAACATGAGGGGGCATCACAGCAGAGCCCTACGAGCTAGGGGTCTGAGATTCGGCACGCATAAACTGGACGTATGTCCGGACAAGTTTGCCAAGTTTCAAGAATGCAGCAGTTACAGAACATGTGTGGGGCCCATGTAGGTATACATTTTAAATCGCTTTTAAGCGCTAAAGTGGCGGGTAACCTGAGGGGGTCCTGCAGCTGAACCGTGTGGGCTAGGGGCTTGAAATTTCACACAGATAAACTACTTACTGGTATGAATAAGTGTGCCAAGTTTCATTAGCGCAGCCCTTACCACTGAGCCGCAGTGGACCTTTAAATTTGCTAACATAGGCAATGTTAAGTCAATGGAGACATTAAAAACTAGGCCTCAAACGAAGCTGACCGGCCGCTACGGCCGAACCGTACGAGCTAGGGCTCTGAAATTCGGTGTGCTAATACTCAATATAAGTCTGAATTGACGTGCCAAGTTTCAAGAAAGCAGCACATATATAACACGTTTGGGGGCCATGTAGGTTTACATTTAAATCCCTTTTAGGCGCTCAAGCCGCATCCCCTATATAGGCATTACGGACTACCTCATTCTAGGTTCACAGGCCTGAGGGCTGACTAGGCCTCAAACAAACATGAGGGGGCGTCACGACGGAGCCCTACGAGCTGGGATTCTGAAATTCGGCACGCGTAAACTCGACGTGCGTCCGGACAAGCGTGCCGAGTTTCCAGAACGCAGCTCTTACAGAACAGTTTTAATCGACCCTCAGATTCAGCGAGGTCGGCAATGTTAAGTGAATGGAGGCACCGCGTATGTCATTTGAAGTGTAGGAGTGGCCTAGGAAGATGATTCAAAATGTTCCTGAGACTAGACAGTCTGCTCTTTAAATCACCCAATACATGTCCATTAAAATTATGCCTTCTTAATTAGATTCTAACAGGCTTTAAATGTGAGAGGCTGCATCTCTTCGACTAGGCCTCAAACTACCTTCAGGGGGCGCCACGGCGCAGCCGTATGAGCTAGGGGCCTGAGATTTGGCACGCATAAACTAGATATGTCTCTGGACAAGTGTGCCAAGTTTCATGACTCTAGATATGACAGAACAGTTTTTATTGGCCCTCAAAGTCAGTGAGGTCGCCAATGTTAAGTGAATGGAGGCACCCCACCTGTCATTTGACAGGCCATAACTCCATGTAGGAGTGGCCTAGGAAGATGGTTCAAAGTGTTCCTGAAACTAGACCGTCTGCTCTGTAAATCACCCATAACATGTCTGTGACGATTATGCTTCTTTAATTGATTAATTTAGCTTTCAAATCGGAGGAGCATATTTTGACTGCGATTTCCTCTGTCTGGCCAAAAAATGCCTGTGTGTGCCTAGACCCACAACCCCATACTGAAAGCTTGCTGCAGCCGAGAGGGGCCTCTCTTGGAAATCAGCTCATAACTGCAGTTCCCTTTGAGCTAGAGGACTGAAATTTGGGACAATGATAGGGGAGGGTGGTCTGCACCAGTGACCAAAATTTGGGGGGTCTATGCCACACGGGATGGTTTTTATTAACCCTTTAGTGTCTGGTGGTCTCACGGCCGGCCCGTGTGAGCTAGAAGTCTGAAATTTGGCACGGTGGAGCAAGGCAAATTGGGAAATCACGTACTGAACTTTTACGAGCGCAGCCCTCACCAAAGGCCCGCAAATCACACGAAGGCACCTGCACCCTCAGCCGTGTGATAGAGACGGCTGGATTTTCTCCTGCATACACTAGGGACATGGACAAACACACCTCTAAAGTTTCATGCATGTACACCTCATAGAAGAGTTTTTATTGGCCCTCAAAGTCAGTGAGGTCGCCAATGTTAAGTGAATGGAGGCACCCCACCTGTCATTTGACAGGCCATAACTCTGTGTAGCAGTGACCTAGGAAGACCGTTCAAAGTCTTCCTGAAACTAGACAGTATGCTCTTTAAATCAACCAATACATGTCTGTTACGATTATGCCTCCTTAATTTGATTACAGCCTGTCTTTTTATGGTGAGCGGCCGCATTTCTTCCGAATAGGCCTCAAACTGACCTAGGGGGGGGGTCACGGCCCATCCATACGAGCCAGCGGTCTGAAATTCGGCACGCGCGTACTACGTATTTGTATGAATCGAAGTCCCGAGTTTCGTGCGCGCAGCTCTTAGAGAACATGTCTGGTGGACCTGTGAACTTACGTTTTAATAGGCCTTTAAGGGGAAAAGGGGCAAGGTCACTTGAGGGGGTCTTTTGGCTGAACCCTGTGACCTAGGGGGCTGAAATTTGGCGAGGAGATGCGCGACACATACCCAGTGAAGTGTTTACAGTATCATAGGTGCAGACCTGACAGAAGTAAAGTTATTCACTTCCAAAGAAAAAAGTGATTTCAGGCATAGGGATTACGGATACGGTAACTGGGAATATTAAGGGTCACTGAGAGTGGCAGTTGGCGGTTGCCTAGGCAATGGCACGTCTCAGCGCAAATCGATACAAAAAAGTTACACTCTGTGGAGAGAGGGTGTGGCGCTGCAAGTAATATGCTGCCTTAGTGTAGGCTTGACAGAAACAGCCTGGTAAACTTTAAAACATCACAAGTCCACAGAGGAGAAAGCTAAGTGGACGATTCAAAATTCATGTCAAAGCACACATGCCCCACATTAAAATCAAATATTGTTTTACTTTCAAAATATAATTATTTTAAGCATAGGGATTTCGGATTCCCTTAGTCTGAATATCATTGGTCACTGAGATCAGCAGGTCACCGTTGTCAAGGCAACACAGATAAACTAGATGGACGAATAAATCAGTGTGCCGATACCTGTGTCTTCACCAATAGGGGCAGGCTGGGCAGAGGCACATCTCATAGATAGGTATTACGGACTGTCTCATTATGGACTCTAAAGCCGCATCCCCTATATAGGCATTACGGACTACCTCATTCTAGGTTCACAGGCCTGATGGCTGACTAGGCCTCAAACAAACATGAGGGGGCGTCACAGCAGAGCCCTACGAACTAGGGCTCTGAAATTCGGCGTGCACATACTAGATATGAGTATCAATTAACCTGCCATGTTTCAAGAATGCAGCAGTCACAGAACATGTGTGGGGGCCATGTAGGTTTACATTTTAAATCCCTTTTAAGCGCTAAAGTGGCAGGTAACCTGAGGGGGTCCGGCAGCTGAACCGTGTGAGCTAGGGGCTTGAAATTTCACACAGATAAACTAGTTACAGGTATGAATAAGTGTGCCAAGTTTCATTAGCGCAGCTCTTACCACTCAGCCGCAGTGGGCTTTAGAGTTTGCTAACTTAGGCAATATATGCCAATGGGAAGAAATCAGACTAGGCCTCAAACGAAGCTGACCGGCCGCTACGGCCGAACCGTACGAGCTAGGGCTCTGAAATTCGGCGTGCTCATACTAGATATAAGTATGAATTGACGTGCCAAGTTTCAAGAAAGCAGCACATACAGAACAAGTTTGGGGGGCCATGTAGTTTTACATTTTAAATCACTTTTAAGCGCTAATGTGGCGGGTAACCTGAGGGGGTCCTGCAGCTGAACCGTGTGGGCTAGGGGCTTGAGATTTCACACAGATAAACTAGTTTCATGTATGAATAAGTGTGCCAAGTTTCATTAGCACAGCTCTTACCACTCAGCCGCAGTGGGCTTTAGAGTTTGCCAAGTTAGGCAATGCAAGCGAATGGAGACATTAAAAACTAGGCCTCAAACGAAGCTGACCGGCCGCTACGGCCGAACCGTACGAGCTAGGGCTCTGAAATTCGGCGTGCTCATACTAGATACAAGTATGAATTGACGTGCCAAGTTTCAAGAAAGCAGCACATACAGGACAAGTTTGCGGGCCATGTAGGTATACATTTTAAATCGCTTTTAAGCGCTAAAGTGGCGGGTAACCTGAGGGGGTCCTGCAGCTGAACCGTGTGGGCTAGGGGCTTGAAATTTCACACAGATAAACTACTTACTGGTATGAATAAGTGTGCCAAGTTTCATTAGCGCAGCCCTTACCACTGAGCCGCAGTGGACCTTTAAATTTGCTAACATAGGCAATGTTAAGTCAATGGAGACATTAAAAACTAGGCCTCAAACGAAGCTGACCGGCCGCTACGGCCTAACCGTACGCGCTAGGGCTCTGAAATTCGGCGTGCTCATACTCGATATAAGTATGAATTGACCTGCCAAGTTTCAAGAAAGCAGCACATACATAACACGTTTGGGGGCCATGTACGTTTACATTTAAATCCCTTTTAGGCGCTCAAGCCGCATCCCCTATATAGGCATTACGGACTACCTCATTCTAGGTTCACAGGCCTGAGGGCTGACTAGGCCTCAAACAAACATGAGGGGGCGTCACGACGGAGCCCTACGAGCTAGGATTCTGAAATTCGGCACGCGTAAACTCGACGTGCGTCCGGACAAGCGTGCCGAGTTTCCAGAACGCAGCTCTTACAGAACAGTTTTAATCGACCCTCAGATTCAGCGAGGTCGGCAATGTTAAGTGAATGGAGGCACCGCGTATGTCATTTGAAGTGTAGGAGTGGCCTAGGAAGATGATTCAAAATGTTCCTGAGACTAGACAGTCTGCTCTTTAAATCACCCAATACATGTCCATTAAAATTATGCCTTCTTAATTAGATTCTAACAGGCTTTAAATGTGAGAGGCTGCATCTCTTTGACTAGGCCTCAAACTACCTTCAGGGGGCGCCACGGCGCAGCCGTATGAGCTAGGGGCCTGAGATTTGGCACGCATAAACTAGATATGTCTCTGGACAAGTGTGCCAAGTTTCATGACTCTAGATATGACAGAACAGTTTTTATTGGCCCTCAAAGTCAGTGAGGTCGCCAATGTTAAGTGAATGGAGGCACCCCACCTGTCATTTGACAGGCCATAACTCCATGTAGGAGTGGCCTAGGAAGATGGTTCAAAGTGTTCCTGAAACTAGACCGTCTGCTCTGTAAATCACCCATAACATGTCTGTGACGATTATGCTTCTTTAATTGATTAATTTAGCTTTCAAATCGGAGGAGCATATTTTGACTGCGATTTCCTCTGTCTGGCCAAAAAATGCCTGTGTGTGCCTAGACCCACAACCCCATACTGAAAGCTTGCTGCAGCCGAGAGGGGCCTCTCTTGGAAATCAGCTCATAACTGCAGTTCCCTTTGAGCTAGAGGACTGAAATTTGGGACAATGATAGGGGAGGGTGGTCTGCACCAGTGACCAAAATTTGGGGGGTCTATGCCACACGGGATGGTTTTTATTAACCCTTTAGTGTCTGGTGGTCTCACGGCCGGCCCGTGTGAGCTAGAAGTCTGAAATTTGGCACGGTGGAGCAAGGCAAATTGGGAAATCACGTACTGAACTTTTACGAGCGCAGCCCTCACCAAAGGCCCGCAAATCACACGAAGGCACCTGCACCCTCAGCCGTGTGATAGAGACGGCTGGATTTTCTCCTGCATACACTAGGGACATGGACAAACACACCTGTAAAGTTTCATGCATGTACACCTCATAGAAGAGTTTTTATTGGCCCTCAAAGTCAGTGAGGTCGCCAATGTTAAGTGAATGGAGGCACCCCACCTGTCATTTGACAGGCCATAACTCTGTGTAGCAGTGACCTAGGAAGACCGTTCAAAGTCTTCCTGAAACTAGACAGTATGCTCTTTAAATCACCCGATACATGTCTGTTACGATTATGCCTCCTTAATTTGATTACAGCCTGTCTTTTTATGGTGAGCGGCCGCATTTCTTCCGAATAGGCCTCAAACTGACCTAGAGGGGGGGTCACGGCCCACCCATACGAGCCAGCGGTCTGAAATTCGGCACGCACGTACTACGTATTTGTATGAACCAAAGTCCCGAGTTTCGTGACCGCAGCTCTTAGAGAACATGTCTGCTGGACCTGTGAACTTACGTTTTAATAGGCCTTTAAGGGGAAAAGGGGCAAGGTCACTTGAGGGGGTCTTTTGGCTGAACCCTGTGACCTAGGGGGCTGAAATTTGGTGAGGAGATGCGCGACACATACCCAGTGAAGTGTTTACAGTATCATAGGTGCAGACCTGACAGAAGTAAAGTTATTCACTTCCAAAGAAAAAAGTGATTTCAGGCATAGGGATTACGGATACGGTAACTGGGAATATTAACGGTCACTGAGAGTGGCAGCTGGCGGTTGCCTAGGCAACGGCACGTCTCTCAGCGCAAATCGATACAAAAAAGTAACACTCTGTGGAGAGAGGGTGTGGCGCTGCAAGTAATATGCTGCCTTAGTGTAGGCTTGACAGAAACAGCCTGGTAAACTTTAAAACGTCACAAGTCCACAGAGGAGAAAGCTAAGTGGACGATTCAAAAATTCATGTCAAAGCACACATGCTCCACATTACAATCAAATATTGTTTTACTTTCAAAATATAATTATTTTAAGCATAGGGATTTCGGATTCCCTTAGTCTGAATGTCATTGGTCACTGAGATCAGCAGGTCACCGTTGTCAAGGCAACACAGATAAACTAGATGGACGAATAAATCAGTGTGCCGATACCTGTGTCTTCACCAATAGGGGCAGGCTGGGCAGAGGCACATCTCATAGATAGGTATTACGGACTGTCTCATTATGGACTCTAAAGCCGCATCCCCTATATAGGCATTACGGACTACCTCATTCTAGGTTCACAGGCCTGATGGCTGACTAGGCCTCAAACAAACATGAGGGGGCGTCACAGCAGAGCCCTACGAGCTAGGGCTCTGAAATTCGGCGTGCACATACTAGATATGAGTATCAATTAACCTGCCATGTTTCAAGAATGCAGCAGTCACAGAACATGTGTGGGGGCCATGTAGGTTTACATTTTAAATCCCTTTTAAGCGCTAAAGTGGCAGGTAACCTGAGGGGGTCCGGCAGCTGAACCGTGTGAGCTAGGGGCTTGAAATTTCACACAGATAAACTAGTTACAGGTATGAATAAGTGTGCCAAGTTTCATTAGCGCAGCTCTTACCACTCAGCCGCAGTGGGCTTTAGAGTTTGCTAACTTAGGCAATATATGCCAATGGGAAGAAATCAGACTAGGCCTCAAACGAAGCTGACCGGCCGAACCGTACGAGCTAGGGCTCTGAAATTCGGCGTGCTCATACTAGATACAAGTATGAATTGACGTGCCAAGTTTCAAGAAAGCAGCACATACAGAACAAGTTTGGGGGGCCATGTAGTTTTACATTTTAATTAGCTTTTAAGCGCTAATGTGGCGGGTAACCTGAGGGGGTCCTGCAGCTGAACCGTGTGGGCTAGGGGCTTGAGATTTCACACAGATAAACTAGTTGCATGTATGAATAAGTGTGCCAAGTTTCATTAGCACAGCTCTTACCACTCAGCCGCAGTGGGCTTTAGAGTTTGCCAAGTTAGGCAATGCAAGCGAATGGAGACATTAAAAACTAGGCCTCAAACGAAGCTGACCGGCCGCTACGGCCGAACCGTACGAGCTAGGGCTCTGAAATTCGGCGTGCTCATACTAGATACAAGTATGAATTGACGTGCCAAGTTTCAAGAAAGCAGCACATACAGGACAAGTTTGCGGGCCATGTAGGTATACATTTTAAATCGCTTTTAAGCGCTAAAGTGGCGGGTAACCTGAGGGGGTCCTGCAGCTGAACCGTGTGGGCTAGGGGCTTGAAATTTCACACAGATAAACTACTTACTGGTATGAATAAGTGTGCCAAGTTTCATTAGCGCAGCCCTTACCACTGAGCCGCAGTGGACCTTTAAATTTGCTAACATAGGCAATGTTAAGTCAATGGAGACATTAAAAACTAGGCCTCAAACGAAGCTGACCGGCCGCTACGGCCTAACCGTACGCGCTAGGGCTCTGAAATTCGGCGTGCTCATACTCGATATAAGTATGAATTGACCTGCCAAGTTTCAAGAAAGCAGCACATACATAACACGTTTGGGGGCCATGTACGTTTACATTTAAATCCCTTTTAGGCGCTCAAGCCGCATCCCCTATATAGGCATTACGGACTACCTCATTCTAGGTTCACAGGCCTGAGGGCTGACTAGGCCTCAAACAAACATGAGGGGGCGTCACGACGGAGCCCTACGAGCTAGGATTCTGAAATTCGGCACGCGTAAACTCGACGTGCGTCCGGACAAGCGTGCCGAGTTTCCAGAACGCAGCTCTTACAGAACAGTTTTAATCGACCCTCAGATTCAGCGAGGTCGGCAATGTTAAGTGAATGGAGGCACCGCGTATGTCATTTGAAGTGTAGGAGTGGCCTAGGAAGATGATTCAAAATGTTCCTGAGACTAGACAGTCTGCTCTTTAAATCACCCAATACATGTCCATTAAAATTATGCCTTCTTAATTAGATTCTAACAGGCTTTAAATGTGAGAGGCTGCATCTCTTTGACTAGGCCTCAAACTACCTTCAGGGGGCGCCACGGCGCAGCCGTATGAGCTAGGGGCCTGAGATTTGGCACGCATAAACTAGATATGTCTCTGGACAAGTGTGCCAAGTTTCATGACTCTAGATATGACAGAACAGTTTTTATTGGCCCTCAAAGTCAGTGAGGTCGCCAATGTTAAGTGAATGGAGGCACCCCACCTGTCATTTGACAGGCCATAACTCCATGTAGGAGTGGCCTAGGAAGATGGTTCAAAGTGTTCCTGAAACTAGACCGTCTGCTCTGTAAATCACCCATAACATGTCTGTGACGATTATGCTTCTTTAATTGATTAATTTAGCTTTCAAATCAGAGGAGCATATTTTGACTGCGATTTCCTCTGTCTGGCCAAAAAATGCCTGTGTGTGCCTAGACCCACAACCCCATACTGAAAGCTTGCTGCAGCCGAGAGGGGCCTCTCTTGGAAATCAGCTCATAACTGCAGTTCCCTTTGAGCTAGAGGACTGAAATTTGGGACAATGATAGGGGAGGGTGGTCTGCACCAGTGACCAAAATTTGGGGGGTCTATGCCACACGGGATGGTTTTTATTAACCCTTTAGTGTCTGGTGGTCTCACGGCCGGCCCGTGTGAGCTAGAAGTCTGAAATTTGGCACGGTGGAGCAAGGCAAATTGGGAAATCACGTACTGAACTTTTACGAGCGCAGCCCTCACCAAAGGCCCGCAAATCACACGAAGGCACCTGCACCCTCAGCCGTGTGATAGAGACGGCTGGATTTTCTCCTGCATACACTAGGGACATGGACAAACACACCTGTAAAGTTTCATGCATGTACACCTCATAGAAGAGTTTTTATTGGCCCTCAAAGTCAGTGAGGTCGCCAATGTTAAGTGAATGGAGGCACCCCACCTGTCATTTGACAGGCCATAACTCTGTGTAGCAGTGACCTAGGAAGACCGTTCAAAGTCTTCCTGAAACTAGACAGTATGCTCTTTAAATCACCCGATACATGTCTGTTACGATTATGCCTCCTTAATTTGATTACAGCCTGTCTTTTTATGGTGAGCGGCCGCATTTCTTCCGAATAGGCCTCAAACTGACCTAGAGGGGGGGTCACGGCCCACCCATACGAGCCAGCGGTCTGAAATTCGGCACGCACGTACTACGTATTTGTATGAACCAAAGTCCCGAGTTTCGTGACCGCAGCTCTTAGAGAACATGTCTGCTGGACCTGTGAACTTACGTTTTAATAGGCCTTTAAGGGGAAAAGGGGCAAGGTCACTTGAGGGGGTCTTTTGGCTGAACCCTGTGACCTAGGGGGCTGAAATTTGGTGAGGAGATGCGCGACACATACCCAGTGAAGTGTTTACAGTATCATAGGTGCAGACCTGACAGAAGTAAAGTTATTCACTTCCAAAGAAAAAAGTGATTTCAGGCATAGGGATTACGGATACGGTAACTGGGAATATTAACGGTCACTGAGAGTGGCAGCTGGCGGTTGCCTAGGCAACGGCACGTCTCTCAGCGCAAATCGATACAAAAAAGTAACACTCTGTGGAGAGAGGGTGTGGCGCTGCAAGTAATATGCTGCCTTAGTGTAGGCTTGACAGAAACAGCCTGGTAAACTTTAAAACGTCACAAGTCCACAGAGGAGAAAGCTAAGTGGACGATTCAAAAATTCATGTCAAAGCACACATGCCCCACATTAAAATCAAATATTGTTTTACTTTCAAAATATAATTATTTTAAGCATAGGGATTTCGGATTCCCTTAGTCTGAATATCATTGGTCACTGAGATCAGCAGGTCACCGTTGTCAAGGCAACACAGATAAACTAGATGGACGAATAAATCAGTGTGCCGATACCTGTGTCTTCACCAATAGGGGCAGGCTGGGCAGAGGCACATCTCATAGATAGGTATTACGGACTGTCTCATTATGGACTCTAAAGCCGCATCCCCTATATAGGCATTACGGACTACCTCATTCTAGGTTCACAGGCCTGATGGCTGACTAGGCCTCAAACAAACATGAGGGGGCGTCACAGCAGAGCCCTACGAGCTAGGGCTCTGAAATTCGGCGTGCACATACTAGATATGAGTATCAATTAACCTGCCATGTTTCAAGAATGCAGCAGTCACAGAACATGTGTGGGGGCCATGTAGGTTTACATTTTAAATCCCTTTTAAGCGCTAAAGTGGCAGGTAACCTGAGGGGGTCCGGCAGCTGAACCGTGTGAGCTAGGGGCTTGAAATTTCACACAGATAAACTAGTTTCATGTATGAATAAGTGTGCCAAGTTTCATTAGCGCAGCCCTTACCACTTAGCCGCAGTGGGCTTTAGAATTTGCCAAGTTAGGCAATGCAGGCGAATGGAGACATTAAAAACTAGGCCTCAAACGAAGCTGACCGGCCGCTACGGCTGAACCGTACGAGCTAGGGCTCTGAAATTCGGCGTGCTCGTACTAGATATAAGTATGAATTGACTGGCCAAGTTTCAAGAATGCAGCACTCACAGAACACGTTTGTGGGCCATGTAGGTTTACATTTTAAATCGCTTTTAAGCGCTAAAGTGGCAGGTAACCTGAGGGGGTCCGGCAGCTGAACCGTGTGAGCTAGGGGCTTGAAATTTCACACAGATAAACTAGTTACAGGTATGAATAAGTGTGCCAAGTTTCATTAGCACAGCTCTTACCACTCAGCCGCAGTGGGCTTTAGAGTTTGCTAACTTTGGCGGTATATGCCAATGCGAAGAAATCAGACTTGGCCTCAAACGAAGCTGACCGGCCGCTACGGCCGAACCGTACGAGCTAGGGCTCTGAAATTCGGCGCACTCATACTAGATATAAGTATTAATTAACGTGCCAAGTTTCAAGAATGCAGCACTTACAGAACACGTTTGGAGGCCATGTAGGTTTACATTTTAATTAGCTACTGTTCGTTGCTGAGGCCGCATGTCATAGCTATAGGTAAAGTGCCCCCTACTGTTCATTGCTGAGGCCTCATCCCCTACATACACATGACGGATCCCCTACATAGATGTGACGGATCCCCTACTGCTCATTGCTGAGGCCGCATCCCCTACATAGACATGAGGTATTCCCTAAGGTTCATTGCTGAGGCCGCATCCCCTACATACACATGAGGGATTCCCTACTGCTTGCCGCTGAGGCCGCATCCCCTACATAGACATGAGGTATTCCCTAAGGTTCATTGCTGAGGCCGCACCTCCTACATACAGATGATGGATCACCTACTGTTTGTTGCTGTCATAATTAAGGATAACGTGCCCCCTACTGTTGATAGTTGAGGCTGCATCTTCTACATACAGATGACAGATCCCCTACTGTTCATTGCTGAGGCCGCATCCCCTACATACACATGAGGGATTCCCTACTGCTTGTTGCTGAGGCCACATCCCCTACATAGACATGAGGGATTCCCTAAGGTTCATTGCTGAGGCCGCATCCCCTACATACACATGAGGGATTCCCTACTGCTTGTTGCTGAGGCCACATCCCCTACATAGGCATGAGTGATCCCCTAGGGTTCATTAATGAGGTCGCATCCCCTACATATGGATAACAGATTGCCTACCTTTTTGTGTTTCTTGTTCATTGGTCATGACAAAGTGAAAAATTGACAAAGTGTCAAAATGAGATTGTGAGAGATTACAGATTACCTAGGAAGACTGCTTCAGTTATATTACAGATATCCTCAAAAGTCTCCTAACAGTTGTTACAGATTACATCAATATGGTAACCCTAGGCCAGATTTCCTAACGGTCATTACAGATTGCATCAATAGGCTAACCCTAGGCCAGGTCCCCTAACAGTTATTACGGCTTACATCAACAGGCTAACCCTAGGCCAGATTCTCTAACAGTTATTACGGATTGCATCAATATGGTAACCCTAGGCCAGAGTCCCTAACAGTTATTACGGATTGCATCAATAGGCTAACCCTAGGCCTGATTCCCTAACAGTTATTACGGATTGCATCAATAGGCTAACCGTAGGCAAGATGTCACAAGAGGTATTATTTGGACTTATGCAACAGATATCTTAACAGTCATTACGGATTGCATCAATAGGCTAACCCTAGGCCAGATTCTCTAACAGTTATTACAGATTGCATCAATAGGCTAACCCTAGGCCTGATTCCCTAACAGTTATTACGGATTGCATCAATAGGCTAACCCTAGGCCAGATATCCTAACAGTTATTACGGATTGCATCAATAGGCTAACCCTAGGCCAGACCCCCTAAGAGTTATTACGGATTGCATCAATATGGTAACCCTAGGCCAGATTCCCTAACAGTTATTACGGATTGCATCAATAGGCTAACCCTAGGCCAGATGTCACAACAGGTATTATTTGGACATGCAACAGATATTGTAACAGTTATTACGGATTGCATCAATAGGCTAACCCTAGGCCAGATATCGTAACAGTTATTACGGATTGCATAAATAGGCTAACCCTAGGCCAGATATCATAACAGTTATTACGGATTGCATCAATAGGCTAACCCTAGGCCTGATTCCCTAACAGTTATTACGGATTGCATCAATAGGCTAACCCTAGGCCAGATGTCACAAGAGGTATTATTTGGACATGCAACAGATATTGTAACAGTTATTACGGATTGCATCAATAGGCTAACCCTAGGCCAGATATCCTAACAGTTATTACGGATTGCATCAATAGGCTAACCCTAGGCCAGATTTCCTAACAGATATTACGAATTGCATCAATAGGCTAACCCTAGGCCGGATTCCCTAAGAGTTATTACGAATTGCATCAATAGGCTAACCCTAGGCCAGATATCCTAACAGTTATTACGGATTGCATCAATAGGCTAACCCTAGGCCAGATTCCCTAACAGTTATTACGGATTGCATCAATAGGCTAACCCTAGGCCAGATGTCACAACAGGTATTATTTGGACATGCAACAGATATTGTAACAGTTATTACGGATTGCATCAATAGGCTAACCCTAGGCCAGATATCCTAACAGTTATTACGGATTGCATCAATAGGCTAACCCTAGGCCTGATTCCCTAACAGTTATTACGGATTGCATCAATAGGCTAAGCCTAGGCCAGATGTCACAACAGGTATTATTTGGACATGCAACAGATATTGTAACAGTTATTACGGATTGCATCAATAGGCTAACCCTAGGCCAGATATCCTAACAGTTATTACGGATTGCATCAATAGGCTAACCCTAGGCTTGATTCCCTAACAGTTATTACGGATTGCATCAATAGGCTAACCCTAGGCCAGATGTCACAAGAGGTATTATTTGGACATGCAACAGATATCATAACAGTTATTACGGATTGCATCAATAGGCTAACCCTAGGCCTGATTCCCTAACAGTTATTACGGATTGCATCAATAGGCTAACCCTAGGCCAGATGTCACAAGAGGTATTATTTGGACATGCAACAGATATTGTAACAGTTATTACGGATTGCATCAATAGGCTAACCCTAGGCCAGATATCCTAACAGTTATTACGGATTGCATCAATAGGCTAACCCTAGGCCAGATTTCCTAACAGATATTACGAATTGCATCAATAGGCTAACCCTAGGCCGGATTCCCTAAGAGTTATTACGAATTGCATCAATAGGCTAACCCTAGGCCAGATATCCTAACAGTTATTACGGATTGCATCAATAGGCTAACCCTAGGCCAGATTCCCTAACAGTTATTACGGATTGCATCAATAGGCTAACCCTAGGCCAGATGTCACAACAGGTATTATTTGGACATGCAACAGATATTGTAACAGTTATTACGGATTGCATCAATAGGCTAACCCTAGGCCAGATATCCTAACAGTTATTACGGATTGCATCAATAGGCTAACCCTAGGCCTGATTCCCTAACAGTTATTACGGATTGCATCAATAGGCTAAGCCTAGGCCAGATGTCACAACAGGTATTATTTGGACATGCAACAGATATTGTAACAGTTATTACGGATTGCATCAATAGGCTAACCCTAGGCCAGATATCCTAACAGTTATTACGGATTGCATCAATAGGCTAACCCTAGGCTTGATTCCCTAACAGTTATTACGGATTGCATCAATAGGCTAACCCTAGGCCAGATGTCACAAGAGGTATTATTTGGACATGCAACAGATATTGTAACAGTTATTACGGATTGCATCAATAGGCTAACCCTAGGCCAGATATCCTAACAGTTATTACGGATTGCATCAATAGGCTAACCCTAGGCCAGATTTCCTAACAGATATTACGAATTGCATCAATAGGCTAACCCTAGGCCGGATTGCCTAAGAGTTATTACGAATTGCATCAATAGGCTAACCCTAGGCCAGATATCCTAACAGTTATTACAGATTGCATCAATAGGCTAACCCTAGGCCAGATTCCCTAACAGTTATTACGGATTGCATCAATAGGCTAAGCCTAGGCCAGATGTCACAACAGGTATTATTTGGACATGCAACAGATATTGTAACAGTTATTACGGATTGCATCAATAGGCTAACCCTAGGCCAGATATCCTAACAGTTATTACGGATTGCATCAATAGGCTAACCCTAGGCCAGATTTCCTAACAGATATTACGAATTGCATCAATAGGCTAACCCTAGGCCGGATTCCCTAAGAGTTATTACGAATTGCATCAATAGGCTAACCCTAGGCCAGATATCCTAACAGTTATTACGGATTGCATCAATAGGCTAACCCTAGGCCTGATTCCCTAACAGTTATTACGGATTGCATCAATAGGCTAACCGTAGGCAAGATGTCACAAGAGGTATTATTTGGACATGCAACAGATATTGTAACAGTTATTACGGATTGCATCAATAGGCTAACCCTAGGCCAGATATCGTAACAGTTATTACGGATTGCATAAATAGGCTAACCCTAGGCCAGATATCATAACAGTTATTACGGATTGCATCAATAGGCTAACCCTAGGCCTGATTCCCTAACAGTTATTACGGATTGCATCAATAGGCTAACCCTAGGCCAGATGTCACAAGAGGTATTATTTGGACATGCAACAGATATTGTAACAGTTATTACGGATTGCATCAATAGGCTAACCCTAGGCCAGATATCCTAACAGTTATTACGGATTGCATCAATAGGCTAACCCTAGGCCAGATTTCCTAACAGATATTACGAATTGCATCAATAGGCTAACCCTAGGCCGGATTCCCTAAGAGTTATTACGAATTGCATCAATAGGCTAACCCTAGGCCAGATATCCTAACAGTTATTACGGATTGCATCAATAGGCTAACCCTAGGCCAGACCCCCTAAGAGTTATAATGGATTGCATCAATAGGCTAACCCTAGGCCAGATTCCCTAACAGTTATTACGGATTGCATCAATAGGCTAACCCTAGGCCAGATGTCACAACAGGTATTATTTGGACATGCAACAGATATTGTAACAGTTATTACGGATTGCATCAATAGGCTAACCCTAGGCCAGATATCCTAACAGTTATTACGGATTGCATCAATAGGCTAACCCTAGGCCAGATTTCCTAACAGATATTACGAATTGCATCAATAGGCTAACCCTAGGCCAGATTCCCTAACAGTTATTACGGATTGCATCAATAGGCTAACCCTAGGCCAGATGTCACAACAGGTATTATTTGGACATGCAACAGATATTGTAACAGTTATTACGGATTGCATCAATAGGCTAACCCTAGGCCAGATATCCTAACAGTTATTACGGATTGCATCAATAGGCTAACCCTAGGCCAGATTTCCTAACAGATATTACGAATTGCATCAATAGGCTAACCCTAGGCCGGATTGCCTAAGAGTTATTACGAATTGCATCAATAGGCTAACCCTAGGCCAGATATCCTAACAGTTATTACGGATTGCATCAATAGGCTAACCCTAGGCCTGATTCCCTAACAGTTATTACGGATTGCATCAATAGGCTAACCCTAGGCCAGATGTCACAAGAGGTATTATTTGGACATGCAACAGATATTGTAACAGTTATTACGGATTGCATCAATAGGCTAACCCTAGGCCAGATATCCTAACAGTTATTACGGATTGCATCAATAGGCTAACCCTAGGCCAGATTTCCTAACAGATATTACGAATTGCATCAATAGGCTAACCCTAGGCCGGATTGCCTAAGAGTTATTACGAATTGCATCAATAGGCTAACCCTAGGCCAGATATCCTAACAGTTATTACAGATTGCATCAATAGGCTAACCCTAGGCCAGATTCCCTAACAGTTATTACGGATTGCATCAATAGGCTAACCCTAGGCCACATGTCACAACAGGTATTATTTGGACATGCAACAGATATTGTAACAGTTATTACGGATTGCATCAATAGGCTAACCCTAGGCCAGATATCCTAACAGTTATTACGGATTGCATCAATAGGCTAACCCTAGGCCAGATTTCCTAACAGATATTACGAATTGCATCAATAGGCTAACCCTAGGCCGGATTCCCTAAGAGTTATTACGAATTGCATCAATAGGCTAACCCTAGGCCAGATATCCTAACAGTTATTACGGATTGCATCAATAGGCTAACCCTAGGCCTGATTCCCTAACAGTTATTACGGATTGCATCAATAGGCTAACCGTAGGCAAGATGTCACAAGAGGTATTATTTGGACTTATGCAACAGATATCTTAACAGTCATTACGGATTGCATCAATAGGCTAACCCTAGGCCAGATTCTCTAACAGTTATTACAGATTGCATCAATAGGCTAACCCTAGGCCTGATTCCCTAACAGTTATTACGGATTGCATCAATAGGCTAACCCTAGGCCAGATATCCTAACAGTTATTACGGATTGCATCAATAGGCTAACCCTA
This sequence comes from Paramormyrops kingsleyae, assembly GCF_048594095.1. Lineage (NCBI taxonomy): Eukaryota > Metazoa > Chordata > Actinopteri > Osteoglossiformes > Mormyridae > Paramormyrops > Paramormyrops kingsleyae. The sequence goes on from NW_027326028.1 coordinate 52,844, forward strand.
GGCCAGACCCCCTAAGAGTTATTACGGATTGCATCAATATGGTAACCCTAGGCCAGATTCCCTAACAGTTATTACGGATTGCATCAATAGGCTAACCCTAGGCCAGATGTCACAACAGGTATTATTTGGACATGCAACAGATATTGTAACAGTTATTACGGATTGCATCAATAGGCTAACCCTAGGCCAGATATCGTAACAGTTATTACGGATTGCATAAATAGGCTAACCCTAGGCCAGATATCATAACAGTTATTACGGATTGCATCAATAGGCTAACCCTAGGCCTGATTCCCTAACAGTTATTACGGATTACATCAATAGGCTAACCCTAGGCCAGATGTCACAAGAGGTATTATTTGGACATGCAACAGATATTGTAACAGTTATTACGGATTGCATCAATAGGCTAACCCTAGGCCAGATATCCTAACAGTTATTACGGATTGCATCAATAGGCTAACCCTAGGCCAGATTTCCTAACAGATATTACGAATTGCATCAATAGGCTAACCCTAGGCCGGATTCCCTAAGAGTTATTACGAATTGCATCAATAGGCTAACCCTAGGCCAGATATCCTAACAGTTATTACGGATTGCATCAATAGGCTAACCCTAGGCCAGACCCCCTAAGAGTTATAATGGATTGCATCAATAGGCTAACCCTAGGCCAGATTCCCTAACAGTTATTACGGATTGCATCAATAGGCTAACCCTAGGCCAGATGTCACAACAGGTATTATTTGGACATGCAACAGATATTGTAACAGTTATTACGGATTGCATCAATAGGCTAACCCTAGGCCAGATATCCTAACAGTTATTACGGATTGCATCAATAGGCTAACCCTAGGCCAGATTTCCTAACAGATATTACGAATTGCATCAATAGGCTAACCCTAGGCCGGATTCCCTAAGAGTTATTACGAATTGCATCAATAGGCTAACCCTAGGCCAGATATCCTAACAGTTATTACGGATTGCATCAATAGGCTAACCCTAGGCCTGATTCCCTAACAGTTATTATGGATTGCATCAATAGGCTAACCCTAGGCCAGATTTCCTAACAGATATTACGAATTGCATCAATAGGCTAACCCTAGGCCGGATTCCCTAAGAGTTATTACGAATTGCATCAATAGGCTAACCCTAGGCCAGATATCCTAACAGTTATTACGGATTGCATCAATAGGCTAACCCTAGGCCTGATTCCCTAACAGTTATTACGGATTGCATCAATAGGCTAACCCTAGGCCAGATGTCACAAGAGGTATTATTTGGACATGCAACAGATATTGTAACAGTTATTACGGATTGCATCAATAGGCTAACCCTAGGCCAGATATCCTAACAGTTATTACGGATTGCATCAATAGGCTAACCCTAGGCCAGATTTCCTAACAGATATTACGAATTGCATCAATAGGCTAACCCTAGGCCGGATTCCCTAAGAGTTATTACGAATTGCATCAATAGGCTAACCCTAGGCCAGATATCCTAACAGTTATTACGGATTGCATCAATAGGCTAACCCTAGGCCAGATGCCCTAACAGTTATTACGGATTGCATCAATAGGCTAACCCTAGGCCACATGTCACAACAGGTATTATTTGGACATGCAACAGAAATCCTAACAGATATTACGAATTGCATCAATAGGCTAACCCTAGGCCAAATGTCACAACAGGTATTATTTGGACATGCAACAGATATTGTAACAGTTATTACGGATTGCATCAATAGGCTAACCCTAGGCCAGATATCCTAACAGTTATTACGGATTGCATCAATAGGCTAACTCTAGGCCAGATTTCCTAACAGATATTACGAATTGCATCAATAGGCTAACCCTAGGCCGGATTCCCTAAGAGTTATTACGAATTGCATCAATAGGCTAACCCTAGGCCAGATATCCTAACAGTTATTACAGATTGCATCAATAGGCTAACCCTAGGCCAGATTCCCTAACAGTTATTACGGATTGCATCAATAGGCTAACCCTAGGCCAGATGTCACAACAGGTATTATTTGGACATGCAACAGATATTGTAACAGTTATTACGGATTGCATCAATAGGCTAACCCTAGGCCAGATATCCTAACAGTTATTACGGATTGCATCAATAGGCTAACCCTAGGCCAGATTTCCTAACAGATATTACGAATTGCATCAATAGGCTAACCCTAGGCCGGATTCCCTAAGAGTTATTACGAATTGCATCAATAGGCTAACCCTAGGCCAGATATCCTAACAGTTATTACGGATTGCATCAATAGGCTAACCCTAGGCCTGATTCCCTAACAGTTATTACGGATTGCATCAATAGGCTAAGCCTAGGCCAGATGTCACAACAGGTATTATTTGGACATGCAACAGATATTGTAACAGTTATTACGGATTGCATCAATAGGCTAACCCTAGGCCAGATATCCTAACAGTTATTACGGATTGCATCAATAGGCTAACCCTAGGCCAGATTCCCTAACAGTTATTACGGATTGCATCAATAGGCTAACCCTAGGCCAAATGTCACAACAGGTATTATTTGGACATGCAACAGATATTGTAACAGTTATTACGGATTGCATCAATAGGCTAACCCTAGGCCAGATATCATAACAGTTATTACGGATTGCATCAATTGGCTAACCCTAGGCCAGATATCCTAACAGTTATTACAGATTGCATCAATAGGCTAACCCTAGGCCAGATTCCCTAACAGTTATTACGGATTGCATCAATAGGCTAACCCTAGGCCAGACCCCCTAAGAGTTATTATGGATTGCATCAATAGGCTAACCCTAGGCCAGATGCCCTAACAGTTATTACGGATTGCATCAATAGGCTAACCCTAGGCCACATGTCACAACAGGTATTATTTGGACATGCAACAGAAATCCTAACAGATATTACGAATTGCATCAATAGGCTAACCCTAGGCCAAATGTCACAACAGGTATTATTTGGACATGCAACAGATATTGTAACAGTTATTACGGATTGCATCAATAGGCTAACCCTAGGCCAGATATCATAACAGTTATTACGGATTGCATCAATTGGCTAACCCTAGGCCAGATATCCTAACAGTTATTACAGATTGCATCAATAGGCTAACCCTAGGCCAGACCCCCTAAGAGTTATTATGGATTGCATCAATAGGCTAACCCTAGGCCAGATTCCCTAACAGTTATTACAGATTGCATCAATAGGCTAACCCTAGGCCAGATGTCACAACAGGTATTATTTGGACATGCAACAGATATTGTAACAGTTATTACGGATTGCATCAATAGGCTAACCCTAGGCCAGATATCCTAACAGTTATTACGGATTGCATCAATAGGCTAACCCTAGGCCAGATTTCCTAACAGATATTACGAATTGCATCAATAGGCTAACCCTAGGCCGGATTCCCTAAGAGTTATTACGAATTGCATCAATAGGCTAACCCTAGGCCAGATATCCTAACAGTTATTACGGATTGCATCAATAGGCTAACCCTAGGCCTGATTCCCTAACAGTTATTACGGATTGCATCAATAGGCTAACCCTAGTCCACATGTCACAACAGGTATTATTTGGACATGCAACAGAAATTCTTACAGATATTACGAATTGCATCAATAGGCTAACCCTAGGCCAAATGTCACAACAGGTATTATTTGGACATGCAACAGATATTGTAACAGTTATTACGGATTGCATCAATAGGCTAACCCTAGGCCAGATATCCTAACAGTTATTACGGATTGCATCAATAGGCTAACCCTAGGCCAGATTTCCTAACAGATATTACGAATTGCATCAATAGGCTAACCCTAGGCCGGATTCCCTAAGAGTTATTACGAATTGCATCAATAGGCTAACCCTAGGCCAGATATCCTAACAGTTATTACGGATTGCATCAATAGGCTAACCCTAGGCCAGATTCCCTAACAGTTATTACGGATTGCATCAATAGGCTAACCCTAGGCCAGATGTCACAACAGGTATTATTTGGACATGCAACAGATATTGTAACAGTTATTACGGATTGCATCAATAGGCTAACCCTAGGCCAGATATCCTAACAGTTATTACGGATTGCATCAATAGGCTAACCCTAGGCCTGATTTCCTAACAGATATTACGAATTGCATCAATAGGCTAACCCTAGGCCGGATTCCCTAAGAGTTATTACGAATTGCATCAATAGGCTAACCATAGGCCAGATATCCTAACAGTTATTACGGATTGCATCAATAGGCTAACCCTAGGCCTGATTCCCTAACAGTTATTACGGATTGCATCAATAGGCTAAGCCTAGGCCAGATGTCACAACAGGTATTATTTGGACATGCAACAGATATTGTAACAGTTATTACGGATTGCATCAATAGGCTAACCCTAGGCCAGATATCCTAACAGTTATTACGGATTGCATCAATAGGCTAACCCTAGGCCAGATTCCCTAACAGTTATTACGGATTGCATCAATAGGCTAACCCTAGGCCAAATGTCACAACAGGTATTATTTGGACATGCAACAGATATTGTATCAGTTATTACGGATTGCATCAATAGGCTAACCCTAGGCCAGATATCATAACAGTTATTACGGATTGCATCAATTGGCTAACCCTAGGCCAGATATCCTAACAGTTATTACAGATTGCATCAATAGGCTAACCCTAGGCCAGATTCCCTAACAGTTATTACGGATTGCATCAATAGGCTAACCCTAGGCCAGACCCCCTAAGAGTTATTATGGATTGCATCAATAGGCTAACCCTAGGCCAGATGCCCTAACAGTTATTACGGATTGCATCAATAGGCTAACCCTAGGCCAAATGTCACAACAGGTATTATTTGGACATGCAACAGATATTGTAACAGTTATTACGGATTGCATCAATAGGCTAACCCTAGGCCAGATATCATAACAGTTATTACGGATTGCATCAATTGGCTAACCCTAGGCCAGATATCCTAACAGTTATTACAGATTGCATCAATAGGCTAACCCTAGGCCAGATTCCCTAACAGTTATTACGGATTGCATCAATAGGCTAACCCTAGGCCAGACCCCCTAAGAGTTATTATGGATTGCATCAATAGGCTAACCCTAGGCCAGATTCCCTAACAGTTATTACAGATTGCATCAATAGGCTAAGCCTAGGCCAGATGTCACAACAGGTATTATTTGGACATGCAACAGATATTGTAACAGTTATTACGGATTGCATCAATAGGCTAACCCTAGGCCAGATATCCTAACAGTTATTACGGATTGCATCAATAGGCTAACCCTAGGCCAGATTTCCTAACAGATATTACGAATTGCATCAATAGGCTAACCCTAGGCCGGATTCCCTAAGAGTTATTACGGATTGCATGAATATGGCAACCCTAGGCCAGATTCCATAACAGTTATTACGGATTGCATCAATAGGCTAACCCTAGGCCAGATTCCCTAACAGTTATTATGGATTGCATCAATAGGCTAACCTTAGCCCAGGTTATATTTGTACTGATGCGACAGATGTCCTAACAGTTATTACCAATTACATCAATATGGTAACCATAGGCCAGATGTTATAACAGTTATTACAGATTATATCAATATGGTAACCCTAGGCCATATAGATTTCGGCGTTTTGCGTCCCAGTTCCCTAGGCAATGTTACGCATTTCTTAAACAAGGTAACCCTAGGCCAGATTTTAGAATAGGTATTATGTTCAGCCAGAAGTCCTGTATCATATTACAGATAACCTAAACCAGAACACCTACGGATCCAGTGTAGTGAAGGTAGTAAAGCTGTAATCATTAATTGCCAATTCCCTATTCTTGATTGCAGATTACATAATTAGGCTAACCCTAGGCCAGATTTTAGAATAGGCATTATGTACGTACAGAAGTCCTATATCATATTACAGATAACCTAAACCAGAACACCTACGGATCCATTGTAGTGAAGGTAGTAAAGCTGTAATCATTAATTGCCAATTCCCTATTCTTGATTGCAGATTACATAATTAGGCTAACCCTAGGCCAGATTTTAGAATAGGCATTATGTACGTACAGAAGTCCTATATCATATTACAGATAACCTAAACCAGAACACCTACGGATCCATTGTAGTGAAGGTAGTAAAGCTGTAATCATTAATTGCCAATTCCCTATTCTTGATTGCAGATTACATAATTAGGCTAACCCTAGGCCAGATTTTAGAATAGGCATTATGTACGTACAGAAGTCCTATATCATATTACAGATAACCTAAACCAGAACACCTACGGATCCATTGTAGTGAAGGTAGTAAAGCTGTAATCATTTATTGCCAATTCCCTATTCTTAATTGCAGATTATATAATTAGGCTAACCCTAGGCCAGATTTTAAAATAGGCTTTATGTACGGACAGAAGTCCTATATCATATTACAGATAACCTAAACCAGAACACCTATGGATCCACTGTAGTGAAGGTAGTGAAGCTGTAACCAGAAAATCCCAATTCCCTATTCTTAATTGCAGAATACATAAGTAGGCTGACCGAGGCCATATAGATTTCGGCGTTTTGCGTCCCAGTTCCCTAGCATTATTACGCATTTGTTAAAGAAGGTAACCCTAGGCCAGATTTTAGAATAGGTATTATGCACGGCCAGAAGTCCTGTATCATATTACAGATACCCTAAACCAGAATACCTATAGATCTAGTGTAGTGAAGGTAGTGAAGCTGTAACTAATAATAAAGATTCAGTTCCTTGTCCTAGGGTGACATCAAGTGGTCAAACGGTGGTACTTCAGCCACTAACCTAGAAAAGTAGGGATTACGGCCGGAATTATAGGTATGGTGGCCTGGACCGTTAGGGAGGCCGTAATATTTAGCTATGGTTAGGGCCAGGGCACTAATTAGGGTTAGGGTTAGGGTTAGGGTTAGGGTTAGGGTTAGGGGTTAGGGTTAGGGTTAGGGTTAGGGTTAGGGGTTAGGGGTTAGGGTTAGGGTTAGGGTTAGGGGTTAGGGGTTAGGGTTAGGGGTTAGGGTTAGGGGTTAGGGTTAGGGTTAGGGTTAGGGTTAGGTGTAAGTAGTTCTATCTCGATGACTCTCCCCACTCTGTCTGACGACTAGAGCAGTTTGGTATAGAGAGCCAAAGGCAATGCACGGGCCGGCGCTTGTCACTCTATTCCCAGGGTCCAGTAATCACGTTCATTGCATACTTCATGAGTCACCACGGTGTCTAAATAACGTAAAAGTTTTTAGAGTATTAGGTTAAGGTTTATTTTGTTGTCAATATACATTACGGTTAACTAGGTTAACATGATTTATTAAATGTTGAAGGCTTGGATCCGAAAGTGTTAGGCCTGTTTTTAAAGGTTAAGTTTAGGCATATATCCCGATTGGTTAGGTTTAGAGAGAGACAAAGGTTAAGGTTAATTTAGTTAACTGTAATCTTAGGCAGTCAAAAGAACTAATTTAGTTTAGGTTTAGGCAATAACCCTAAGTGGTTAAGGTTAGAAAATGACTAAGGTTGAGGCTAGTTAAAAGTTAGGTTTAGGTCATAAGAAGGGTAAGTAGATTTGAAGTTTTTAGATTGAAGTTTAGTTTAAAGTTTAGATTGAAGTTTAGATTGAAAAGGTTTACGGTTTTAAAAGAATTGTGGGACACCTCATCAGTGGTGTACCTTGAGATCATCGGGTGTTTCACCATTTACCACCAGACACCCTCACTCGAAGGCAGGACCCCGGGGTGATCAAGTCCCGGGGCGTGTCCCATAGCCAATTTAGGGTTATGGTTAGGCTAAGCCTGGCATTAACAGCTAAAGGTGGTTAATTGGATCTTTTAAGAGAATTTATTTTGGTCTGTGCCAAGCTTTAAGTTTTGTTTAAAATTATTGGTTTTGGAATTGAACGGTAAGTATTTTGGCTAAAATGGTTACATCTAAAGGTAAGTTTGCGAAGGTAAGTGTTTAGCGATTTAAAGTTAAGCTAAAATTATGTAAGGCAGAATCAAACATATGTGGTGCAAAAATGTGCTGTTGTATGAGTGGGGCTAACCCCCATAGAAGACTTGGCCACGTTTAAGGTCTTTGACGCCATAGACCACCACATCCCACGTGCTGTCCAAGTGGACCTGGGAGGGCCGTATACTTACCCCTTGTTCAGGTTAACAGATTGCTTGTTGACACCGTAAGGTTACCACAATCTGCCCAGACAAGGTTGAGAAAGTGAGTCTCCTATGAAGAGGTCTGGTCAAGTCCGCAAGAAAAGGAGAACAAGCAGACACCCAGGGAACTGGATGTGGAGCAGACTCCCGGCCCGACCAGAGTCCAAGAAGAATCTTACTGATGGTTCTAGTAGGATGAGGGTCTCCTGGAGGGTCCAAGGAAATAGCCTTCAAAAAGGCCTTGGAGATTGTGCTCAAGGTCCTGATGAGGATCTGGAAGTCTCGAAGGTCTAAACGACGATTCGTGACGACGGGGTGTGTGCAAGAAGGTCCAGGGCCAAGTGGGTACTCTATAATGGGAACCCGGCTTTTCGCTCGTGGTGGGGGAAAAAAATAAATAATAAGGAAGAATAATAAAGACTTACCGTGTAAGTAGATAGAGGAGGTCGAGACGAGTCCGGTGGTATGCTTTCTATCTCGATCGGACTTACGGAAGGCGAGATATTCGCGTGTAAAGAAAGTTTCCATCGACCAAGTGCATTATGGGTAAAAGTCCTGGGTGGGCGTGGCTAAAATAATTATGCATAATGGTGCATTATGGGTAAAAATCCTTGATGGGCGTGGTTAAAATAATTATGCATTCAGGTGCATTATGGGTAAAAAGAACAAAATTGAAACCGCGAGTGAAAACACTCGTGAAATTCATGGGGTTCCGGCCGAGATGAAGGCCGGGTCATGGATTTTCGGATCCGCCGGTGAGACCTCGTCTCCCATGGGGCCTCTTGGGGCCTCCTTTGTGAAATTAATACTGGTTATACTATGGTTATAGTAGAATCCATTATTGGTCGATTCAAGATTGACTCACCAATTGGAGTCTCGGCCAGGGAAGACTACGTCCTGTTGAAGGAAAACCCTGACAAACCTTCAGGGTTAAGATTAGAGAATGCAGGGCTTTAAGATATAGGGTTCCAGACAAGGAATAGAGGTTCCAAAAAGAACATGGGTTCCAGACAGGAATTAGGCCAAGGGATCCAGGTTAGGGCTCCAGATAGGCGATAGCCCAGGGGTTCCGGATTGCGGTTGGGATTCCAGACAGGAATTAGGCTTTAGGTTTCCCTAGTTGTTATGGCTAAGGTGTAAGGGTTAGAGTTTGGGTTCCTAAGGTGTAAGGGTTATAGTATGGGTTTCTAAGGTGTAATGGTTAGGGTTATGGTTCCTAAGAGGTTAAGGTTATAGTATGGGTTCCTAAGAGGTTAGGGTTAGAATGAGGTATCTGGATCAGGTTAAAAAGAGCCAAATTAAGGTGTTAAATTTAGGTTTAGGCAATGTCCTCAGTTTTTTAGGTTTAGGCATTATTGCCGAGGTTATGGTTTAGGATTAGGCAAAATCTCTCGTTTTTTAGGGGTTAGGCATTGACCCTCAAAGTCTTAAGTTTAGGCATTGTAACTACGAGTAAATTAGGGGCCGGAAGTTGTAAACCTGGTTAATCTCCCACTTAAATATTTTAGACTATTTAAGTTACCGATCCAGAGTGGAGATGGATCAGGGGCTGGAAGTTGCGTACCGGGTTAGGTCTCAACAACAACCTTGCCGGGGTAGGCAAGCCCTGCTCACATCAAACCCCTCCAGTTCCTAATCTCCTACTTGAATATTTTAGACTATTTAAGTTACCGATCCAGAGTGGAGATGGATCAGGGTCTGGAAGTTGCGTACCGGGTTAGGTCTCAACAACAACCTTGCCGGAGTAGGCAAGCCCTGCTCACATCAACCCCCTCCAGATCCTAATCTCCTACTTAAATATTTTAGACTATTTAAGTTACCGATCCAGAGTGGAGATGGATCAGGGGCTGGAAGTTGCGTACCGGGTTAGGTCTCAATCAACAACCTTGCCGGAGTAGGCAAGCCCTGCTCACATCAAACCCCTCCAGATCCTAATCTCCTACTTAAATATTTTAGACTATTTAAGTTACCGATCCAGAGTGGAGATGGATCAGGGGCTGGAAGTTGCGTACCGGGTTAGGTCTCAATCAACAACCTTGCCGGAGTAGGCAAGCCCTGCTCACATCAAACCCCTCTAGCTCCTAGTCTCCTACTTAAATATTTTAGACTATTTAAGTTACCGATCCAGAGTGGAGATGGATCAGGGGCTGGAAGCTGCGTACCGGGTTAGGTCTCAACAACAACCTTGCCGGAGTAGGCAAGCCCTGCTCACATCAAACCCCTCTAGCTCCTAGTCTCCTACTTAAATATTTTAGACTATTTAAGTTACCGATCCAGAGTGGAGATGGATCAGGGGCTGGAAGCTGCGTACCGGGTTAGGTCTCAACAACAACCTTGCCGGAGTAGGCAAGCCCTGCTCACATCAAACCCCTCTAGCTCCTAGTCTCCTACTTAAATATTTTAGACTATTTAAGTTACCGATCCAGAGTGGAGATGGATCAGGGGCTGGAAGCTGCGTACCGGGTTAGGTCTCAACAACAACCTTGCCGGAGTAGGCAAGCCCTGCTCACATCAAACCCCTCTAGCTCCTAGTCTCCTACTTAAATATTTTAGACTATTTAAGTTACCGATCCAGAGTGGAGATGGATCAGGGTCTGGAAGTTGCGTACCGGGTTAGGTCTCAACAACAACCTTGCCGGAGTAGGCAAGCCCTGCTCACATCAAACCCCTCTAGCTCCTAGTCTCCTACTTAAATATTTTAGACTATTTAAGTTACCGATCCAGAGTGGAGATGGATCAGGGGCTGGAAGTTGCGTACCGGGTTAGGTCTCAACAACAACCTTGCCGGAGTAGGCAAGCCCTGCTCACATCGAACCCCTCTAGCTCCTAAATAGATCAGAGAGGGACGTGGGAAATCCCATTTTTGGTTATTAAAGGTAAGTAAACAGATTTAGTTATTATATTATATAGATTAGAGGTAGTGATGTATATTTAAGGTAAGTAAATTGATATAGTAATTATTTATAGAACCAGGTTAGGAATGAATCAGAGACTTGGAAGTAGCGGACCGGGTTAGGTCTCAACAACAACCCCGCCGGGTTAGGCGTGCTCTGCTCCCATTGCTCCTCTCAAACTCGTCACTAGAGCAGAAAGGGGCATGGAAAATCCCTGACCATGGATTCTAATAAATTCTATTTTATTGGTGATCAGAAGTTTGCAAAGAAGATCCATTGAACCAGCTAGATGGACATAGGCGGAGTAGCCCTTCTACCACCCACCGGTCCAACAGACCGGGTCGTGATTATATGCGGCTGCCCATGGGAATGGTTGTCCGAAGGCACTGGCGGGTTAGGTGTAAGTAGTTCTATCTCGATGACTCTCCCCACTCTGTCTGACGACTAGAGCAGTTTGGTATAGAGAGCCAAAGGCAATGCACGGGCCGGCGCTTGTCACTCTATTCCCAGGGTCCAGTAATCACGTTCATTGCATACTTCATGAGTCACCACGGTGTCTAAATAACGTAAAAGTTTTTAGAGTATTAGGTTAAGGTTTATTTTGTTGTCAATATACATTACGGTTAACTAGGTTAACATGATTTATTAAATGTTGAAGGCTTGGATCCGAAAGTGTTAGGCCTGTTTTTAAAGGTTAAGTTTAGGCATATATCCCGATTGGTTAGGTTTAGAGAGAGACAAAGGTTAAGGTTAATTTAGTTAACTGTAATCTTAGGCAGTCAAAAGAACTAATTTAGTTTAGGTTTAGGCAATAACCCTAAGTGGTTAAGGTTAGAAAATGACTAAGGTTGAGGCTAGTTAAAAGTTAGGTTTAGGTCATAAGAAGGGTAAGTAGATTTGAAGTTTTTAGATTGAAGTTTAGTTTAAAGTTTAGATTGAAGTTTAGATTGAAAAGGTTTACGGTTTTAAAAGAATTGTGGGACACCTCATCAGTGGTGTACCTTGAGATCATCGGGTGTTTCACCATTTACCACCAGACACCCTCACTCGAAGGCAGGACCCCGGGGTGATCAAGTCCCGGGGCGTGTCCCATAGCCAATTTAGGGTTATGGTTAGGCTAAGCCTGGCATTAACAGCTAAAGGTGGTTAATTGGATCTTTTAAGAGAATTTATTTTGGTCTGTGCCAAGCTTTAAGTTTTGTTTAAAATTATTGGTTTTGGAATTGAACGGTAAGTATTTTGGCTAAAATGGTTACATCTAAAGGTAAGTTTGCGAAGGTAAGTGTTTAGCGATTTAAAGTTAAGCTAAAATTATGTAAGGCAGAATCAAACATATGTGGTGCAAAAATGTGCTGTTGTATGAGTGGGGCTAACCCCCATAGAAGACTTGGCCACGTTTAAGGTCTTTGACGCCATAGACCACCACATCCCACGTGCTGTCCAAGTGGACCTGGGAGGGCCGTATACTTACCCCTTGTTCAGGTTAACAGATTGCTTGTTGACACCGTAAGGTTACCACAATCTGCCCAGACAAGGTTGAGAAAGTGAGTCTCCTATGAAGAGGTCTGGTCAAGTCCGCAAGAAAAGGAGAACAAGCAGACACCCAGGGAACTGGATGTGGAGCAGACTCCCGGCCCGACCAGAGTCCAAGAAGAATCTTACTGATGGTTCTAGTAGGATGAGGGTCTCCTGGAGGGTCCAAGGAAATAGCCTTCAAAAAGGCCTTGGAGATTGTGCTCAAGGTCCTGATGAGGATCTGGAAGTCTCGAAGGTCTAAACGACGATTCGTGACGACGGGGTGTGTGCAAGAAGGTCCAGGGCCAAGTGGGTACTCTATAATGGGAACCCGGCTTTTCGCTCGTGGTGGGGGAAAAAAATAAATAATAAGGAAGAATAATAAAGACTTACCGTGTAAGTAGATAGAGGAGGTCGAGACGAGTCCGGTGGTATGCTTTCTATCTCGATCGGACTTACGGAAGGCGAGATATTCGCGTGTAAAGAAAGTTTCCATCGACCAAGTGCATTATGGGTAAAAGTCCTGGGTGGGCGTGGCTAAAATAATTATGCATAATGGTGCATTATGGGTAAAAATCCTTGATGGGCGTGGTTAAAATAATTATGCATTCAGGTGCATTATGGGTAAAAAGAACAAAATTGAAACCGCGAGTGAAAACACTCGTGAAATTCATGGGGTTCCGGCCGAGATGAAGGCCGGGTCATGGATTTTCGGATCCGCCGGTGAGACCTCGTCTCCCATGGGGCCTCTTGGGGCCTCCTTTGTGAAATTAATACTGGTTATACTATGGTTATAGTAGAATCCATTATTGGTCGATTCAAGATTGACTCACCAATTGGAGTCTCGGCCAGGGAAGACTACGTCCTGTTGAAGGAAAACCCTGACAAACCTTCAGGGTTAAGATTAGAGAATGCAGGGCTTTAAGATATAGGGTTCCAGACAAGGAATAGAGGTTCCAAAAAGAACATGGGTTCCAGACAGGAATTAGGCCAAGGGATCCAGGTTAGGGCTCCAGATAGGCGATAGCCCAGGGGTTCCGGATTGCGGTTGGGATTCCAGACAGGAATTAGGCTTTAGGTTTCCCTAGTTGTTATGGCTAAGGTGTAAGGGTTAGAGTTTGGGTTCCTAAGGTGTAAGGGTTATAGTATGGGTTTCTAAGGTGTAATGGTTAGGGTTATGGTTCCTAAGAGGTTAAGGTTATAGTATGGGTTCCTAAGAGGTTAGGGTTAGAATGAGGTATCTGGATCAGGTTAAAAAGAGCCAAATTAAGGTGTTAAATTTAGGTTTAGGCAATGTCCTCAGTTTTTTAGGTTTAGGCATTATTGCCGAGGTTATGGTTTAGGATTAGGCAAAATCTCTCGTTTTTTAGGGGTTAGGCATTGACCCTCAAAGTCTTAGGTTTAGGCATTGTAACTACGAGTAAATTAGGGGCCGGAAGTTGTAAACCTGGTTAATCTCCCACTTAAATATTTTAGACTATTTAAGTTACCGATCCAGAGTGGAGATGGATCAGGGGCTGGAAGTTGCGTACCGGGTTAGGTCTCAACAACAACCTTGCCGGGGTAGGCAAGCCCTGCTCACATCAAACCCCTCCAGTTCCTAATCTCCTACTTGAATATTTTAGACTATTTAAGTTACCGATCCAGAGTGGAGATGGATCAGGGTCTGGAAGTTGCGTACCGGGTTAGGTCTCAACAACAACCTTGCCGGAGTAGGCAAGCCCTGCTCACATCAACCCCCTCCAGATCCTAATCTCCTACTTAAATATTTTAGACTATTTAAGTTACCGATCCAGAGTGGAGATGGATCAGGGGCTGGAAGTTGCGTACCGGGTTAGGTCTCAATCAACAACCTTGCCGGAGTAGGCAAGCCCTGCTCACATCAAACCCCTCCAGATCCTAATCTCCTACTTAAATATTTTAGACTATTTAAGTTACCGATCCAGAGTGGAGATGGATCAGGGGCTGGAAGTTGCGTACCGGGTTAGGTCTCAATCAACAACCTTGCCGGAGTAGGCAAGCCCTGCTCACATCAAACCCCTCTAGCTCCTAGTCTCCTACTTAAATATTTTAGACTATTTAAGTTACCGATCCAGAGTGGAGATGGATCAGGGGCTGGAAGCTGCGTACCGGGTTAGGTCTCAACAACAACCTTGCCGGAGTAGGCAAGCCCTGCTCACATCAAACCCCTCTAGCTCCTAGTCTCCTACTTAAATATTTTAGACTATTTAAGTTACCGATCCAGAGTGGAGATGGATCAGGGGCTGGAAGCTGCGTACCGGGTTAGGTCTCAACAACAACCTTGCCGGAGTAGGCAAGCCCTGCTCACATCAAACCCCTCTAGCTCCTAGTCTCCTACTTAAATATTTTAGACTATTTAAGTTACCGATCCAGAGTGGAGATGGATCAGGGGCTGGAAGCTGCGTACCGGGTTAGGTCTCAACAACAACCTTGCCGGAGTAGGCAAGCCCTGCTCACATCAAACCCCTCTAGCTCCTAGTCTCCTACTTAAATATTTTAGACTATTTAAGTTACCGATCCAGAGTGGAGATGGATCAGGGTCTGGAAGTTGCGTACCGGGTTAGGTCTCAACAACAACCTTGCCGGAGTAGGCAAGCCCTGCTCACATCAAACCCCTCTAGCTCCTAGTCTCCTACTTAAATATTTTAGACTATTTAAGTTACCGATCCAGAGTGGAGATGGATCAGGGGCTGGAAGTTGCGTACCGGGTTAGGTCTCAACAACAACCTTGCCGGAGTAGGCAAGCCCTGCTCACATCGAACCCCTCTAGCTCCTAAATAGATCAGAGAGGGACGTGGGAAATCCCATTTTTGGTTATTAAAGGTAAGTAAACAGATTTAGTTATTATATTATATAGATTAGAGGTAGTGATGTATATTTAAGGTAAGTAAATTGATATAGTAATTATTTATAGAACCAGGTTAGGAATGAATCAGAGACTTGGAAGTAGCGGACCGGGTTAGGTCTCAACAACAACCCCGCCGGGTTAGGCGTGCTCTGCTCCCATTGCTCCTCTCAAACTCGTCACTAGAGCAGAAAGGGGCATGGAAAATCCCTGACCATGGATTCTAATAAATTCTATTTTATTGGTGATCAGAAGTTTGCAAAGAAGATCCATTGAACCAGCTAGATGGACATAGGCGGAGTAGCCCTTCTACCACCCACCGGTCCAACAGACCGGGTCGTGATTATATGCGGCTGCCCATGGGAATGGTTGTCCGAAGGCACTGGCGGGTTAGGTGTAAGTAGTTCTATCTCGATGACTCTCCCCACTCTGTCTGACGACTAGAGCAGTTTGGTATAGAGAGCCAAAGGCAATGCACGGGCCGGCGCTTGTCACTCTATTCCCAGGGTCCAGTAATCACGTTCATTGCATACTTCATGAGTCACCACGGTGTCTAAATAACGTAAAAGTTTTTAGAGTATTAGGTTAAGGTTTATTTTGTTGTCAATATACATTACGGTTAACTAGGTTAACATGATTTATTAAATGTTGAAGGCTTGGATCCGAAAGTGTTAGGCCTGTTTTTAAAGGTTAAGTTTAGGCATATATCCCGATTGGTTAGGTTTAGAGAGAGACAAAGGTTAAGGTTAATTTAGTTAACTGTAATCTTAGGCAGTCAAAAGAACTAATTTAGTTTAGGTTTAGGCAATAACCCTAAGTGGTTAAGGTTAGAAAATGACTAAGGTTGAGGCTAGTTAAAAGTTAGGTTTAGGTCATAAGAAGGGTAAGTAGATTTGAAGTTTTTAGATTGAAGTTTAGTTTAAAGTTTAGATTGAAGTTTAGATTGAAAAGGTTTACGGTTTTAAAAGAATTGTGGGACACCTCATCAGTGGTGTACCTTGAGATCATCGGGTGTTTCACCATTTACCACCAGACACCCTCACTCGAAGGCAGGACCCCGGGGTGATCAAGTCCCGGGGCGTGTCCCATAGCCAATTTAGGGTTATGGTTAGGCTAAGCCTGGCATTAACAGCTAAAGGTGGTTAATTGGATCTTTTAAGAGAATTTATTTTGGTCTGTGCCAAGCTTTAAGTTTTGTTTAAAATTATTGGTTTTGGAATTGAACGGTAAGTATTTTGGCTAAAATGGTTACATCTAAAGGTAAGTTTGCGAAGGTAAGTGTTTAGCGATTTAAAGTTAAGCTAAAATTATGTAAGGCAGAATCAAACATATGTGGTGCAAAAATGTGCTGTTGTATGAGTGGGGCTAACCCCCATAGAAGACTTGGCCACGTTTAAGGTCTTTGACGCCATAGACCACCACATCCCACGTGCTGTCCAAGTGGACCTGGGAGGGCCGTATACTTACCCCTTGTTCAGGTTAACAGATTGCTTGTTGACACCGTAAGGTTACCACAATCTGCCCAGACAAGGTTGAGAAAGTGAGTCTCCTATGAAGAGGTCTGGTCAAGTCCGCAAGAAAAGGAGAACAAGCAGACACCCAGGGAACTGGATGTGGAGCAGACTCCCGGCCCGACCAGAGTCCAAGAAGAATCTTACTGATGGTTCTAGTAGGATGAGGGTCTCCTGGAGGGTCCAAGGAAATAGCCTTCAAAAAGGCCTTGGAGATTGTGCTCAAGGTCCTGATGAGGATCTGGAAGTCTCGAAGGTCTAAACGACGATTCGTGACGACGGGGTGTGTGCAAGAAGGTCCAGGGCCAAGTGGGTACTCTATAATGGGAACCCGGCTTTTCGCTCGTGGTGGGGGAAAAAAATAAATAATAAGGAAGAATAATAAAGACTTACCGTGTAAGTAGATAGAGGAGGTCGAGACGAGTCCGGTGGTATGCTTTCTATCTCGATCGGACTTACGGAAGGCGAGATATTCGCGTGTAAAGAAAGTTTCCATCGACCAAGTGCATTATGGGTAAAAGTCCTGGGTGGGCGTGGCTAAAATAATTATGCATAATGGTGCATTATGGGTAAAAATCCTTGATGGGCGTGGTTAAAATAATTATGCATTCAGGTGCATTATGGGTAAAAAGAACAAAATTGAAACCGCGAGTGAAAACACTCGTGAAATTCATGGGGTTCCGGCCGAGATGAAGGCCGGGTCATGGATTTTCGGATCCGCCGGTGAGACCTCGTCTCCCATGGGGCCTCTTGGGGCCTCCTTTGTGAAATTAATACTGGTTATACTATGGTTATAGTAGAATCCATTATTGGTCGATTCAAGATTGACTCACCAATTGGAGTCTCGGCCAGGGAAGACTACGTCCTGTTGAAGGAAAACCCTGACAAACCTTCAGGGTTAAGATTAGAGAATGCAGGGCTTTAAGATATAGGGTTCCAGACAAGGAATAGAGGTTCCAAAAAGAACATGGGTTCCAGACAGGAATTAGGCCAAGGGATCCAGGTTAGGGCTCCAGATAGGCGATAGCCCAGGGGTTCCGGATTGCGGTTGGGATTCCAGACAGGAATTAGGCTTTAGGTTTCCCTAGTTGTTATGGCTAAGGTGTAAGGGTTAGAGTTTGGGTTCCTAAGGTGTAAGGGTTATAGTATGGGTTTCTAAGGTGTAATGGTTAGGGTTATGGTTCCTAAGAGGTTAAGGTTATAGTATGGGTTCCTAAGAGGTTAGGGTTAGAATGAGGTATCTGGATCAGGTTAAAAAGAGCCAAATTAAGGTGTTAAATTTAGGTTTAGGCAATGTCCTCAGTTTTTTAGGTTTAGGCATTATTGCCGAGGTTATGGTTTAGGATTAGGCAAAATCTCTCGTTTTTTAGGGGTTAGGCATTGACCCTCAAAGTCTTAGGTTTAGGCATTGTAACTACGAGTAAATTAGGGGCCGGAAGTTGTAAACCTGGTTAATCTCCCACTTAAATATTTTAGACTATTTAAGTTACCGATCCAGAGTGGAGATGGATCAGGGGCTGGAAGTTGCGTACCGGGTTAGGTCTCAACAACAACCTTGCCGGGGTAGGCAAGCCCTGCTCACATCAAACCCCTCCAGTTCCTAATCTCCTACTTGAATATTTTAGACTATTTAAGTTACCGATCCAGAGTGGAGATGGATCAGGGTCTGGAAGTTGCGTACCGGGTTAGGTCTCAACAACAACCTTGCCGGAGTAGGCAAGCCCTGCTCACATCAACCCCCTCCAGATCCTAATCTCCTACTTAAATATTTTAGACTATTTAAGTTACCGATCCAGAGTGGAGATGGATCAGGGGCTGGAAGTTGCGTACCGGGTTAGGTCTCAATCAACAACCTTGCCGGAGTAGGCAAGCCCTGCTCACATCAAACCCCTCCAGATCCTAATCTCCTACTTAAATATTTTAGACTATTTAAGTTACCGATCCAGAGTGGAGATGGATCAGGGGCTGGAAGTTGCGTACCGGGTTAGGTCTCAATCAACAACCTTGCCGGAGTAGGCAAGCCCTGCTCACATCAAACCCCTCTAGCTCCTAGTCTCCTACTTAAATATTTTAGACTATTTAAGTTACCGATCCAGAGTGGAGATGGATCAGGGGCTGGAAGCTGCGTACCGGGTTAGGTCTCAACAACAACCTTGCCGGAGTAGGCAAGCCCTGCTCACATCAAACCCCTCTAGCTCCTAGTCTCCTACTTAAATATTTTAGACTATTTAAGTTACCGATCCAGAGTGGAGATGGATCAGGGGCTGGAAGCTGCGTACCGGGTTAGGTCTCAACAACAACCTTGCCGGAGTAGGCAAGCCCTGCTCACATCAAACCCCTCTAGCTCCTAGTCTCCTACTTAAATATTTTAGACTATTTAAGTTACCGATCCAGAGTGGAGATGGATCAGGGGCTGGAAGCTGCGTACCGGGTTAGGTCTCAACAACAACCTTGCCGGAGTAGGCAAGCCCTGCTCACATCAAACCCCTCTAGCTCCTAGTCTCCTACTTAAATATTTTAGACTATTTAAGTTACCGATCCAGAGTGGAGATGGATCAGGGTCTGGAAGTTGCGTACCGGGTTAGGTCTCAACAACAACCTTGCCGGAGTAGGCAAGCCCTGCTCACATCAAACCCCTCTAGCTCCTAGTCTCCTACTTAAATATTTTAGACTATTTAAGTTACCGATCCAGAGTGGAGATGGATCAGGGGCTGGAAGTTGCGTACCGGGTTAGGTCTCAACAACAACCTTGCCGGAGTAGGCAAGCCCTGCTCACATCGAACCCCTCTAGCTCCTAAATAGATCAGAGAGGGACGTGGGAAATCCCATTTTTGGTTATTAAAGGTAAGTAAACAGATTTAGTTATTATATTATATAGATTAGAGGTAGTGATGTATATTTAAGGTAAGTAAATTGATATAGTAATTATTTATAGAACCAGGTTAGGAATGAATCAGAGACTTGGAAGTAGCGGACCGGGTTAGGTCTCAACAACAACCCCGCCGGGTTAGGCGTGCTCTGCTCCCATTGCTCCTCTCAAACTCGTCACTAGAGCAGAAAGGGGCATGGAAAATCCCTGACCATGGATTCTAATAAATTCTATTTTATTGGTGATCAGAAGTTTGCAAAGAAGATCCATTGAACCAGCTAGATGGACATAGGCGGAGTAGCCCTTCTACCACCCACCGGTCCAACAGACCGGGTCGTGATTATATGCGGCTGCCCATGGGAATGGTTGTCCGAAGGCACTGGCGGGTTAGGTGTAAGTAGTTCTATCTCGATGACTCTCCCCACTCTGTCTGACGACTAGAGCAGTTTGGTATAGAGAGCCAAAGGCAATGCACGGGCCGGCGCTTGTCACTCTATTCCCAGGGTCCAGTAATCACGTTCATTGCATACTTCATGAGTCACCACGGTGTCTAAATAACGTAAAAGTTTTTAGAGTATTAGGTTAAGGTTTATTTTGTTGTCAATATACATTACGGTTAACTAGGTTAACATGATTTATTAAATGTTGAAGGCTTGGATCCGAAAGTGTTAGGCCTGTTTTTAAAGGTTAAGTTTAGGCATATATCCCGATTGGTTAGGTTTAGAGAGGGTTAGGGTTAGGGTTAGGGTTAGGGTTAGGGTTAGGAGCCTGTCCAGAATACCTATTATTTTTTCCGCATTTTGTAAAAAAAATGTATGGGACGGGTTTTTTTCCTGGCCTGTATTAAGTTTTATGGCCTGAATTTAGGAAACCTGGCCTCGTCAATGGGAAAATCCCATACGTTCGAAAAGCCAGGATACCTATAATTCATTAGAAGGACGTAATTCCTATTACGTAGTAACTGTTTTTGTACTGCAGGTGGCAGTATTTATTTTTTAAAAATATATTACGGATTACCTAAGTCTCATTATCTCAGGCCTATCTCAGACATATATATTACGGCTTCTATAATTCAGTAATAAGGTTTGTAGTACCTTAACATAGGCTAATGTCACAGCCCGTTTTACATGGCCAAAATTGTTTTTTGATCAAGTTTTTAAAGTATATTGTGTTTTTTTCTGTCTGTACATCACATATATATGTATGCAGGCATAGCCAGATGTATTTGTGCATTTACTTTTTTGTTTTTAATCTTTATTGTCTATTATCTTTAATCGATGTAGCTAACGTTTTATCATTTAGTTATGCTTAGGGAGGCCGTAATAAATAATATATATTGTGCACTTTATTGCTCAAGCTGCAGTACCTTTGTCTTCACCAACAGAGGGCAGACTGAGCTATTGGTCTCTATGGCATAGGTAGTAAAGCCGGATTATGTATTTATCATGGACTACCACAGTAGTCATTATACTTAGTGTTATAGCTGTCAAAAAAGTGACATCTTAGCATTTAGTTATACATAGGGAGGCCGTAATAAGTAATATATATTCTGCACTTTATTGCTCAAGCTGCAGTACCTTTGTCTTGACCAACAGAGGGCAGACTGAGCTATTGGTCTCTATGGCATAGGTAGTAAAGCCGGATTGTATACTTATCATGGACTACCACAGTAGTCATTATACTTAGTGTTATAGCTGTCAAAAAAGTGACATCTTATCATTTAGTTATACATAGGGAGGCCGTAATAAGTAATATATATTGCGCACTTTATTGCTCAAGCTGCAGTACCTTTGTCTTCACCAACAGAGGGCAGACTGAGCTATTGGTCTCTATGGTATAGGCAGTAAAGCCGGATTATATAGGTATGGTAGTAAGGCCGGATCCTGTATTTATCGTGGACTACCACAGTAGTCATTATACTTAGTGTTATAGCTGTCAAAAAAGTGACAGCTCGTTTTACATGACCAAAAGTGTTTTTTGATCAACTGTTTTAAGTATGTTGTGTTTTTTATGTCTGTACATTACATATGCATGTATGCAGGCATAGCCAGATGTATTTGTGCATTTATTTTTTTGTTTTTAATCTTTATTGTCTATTATCTTTATTCGATGTCGCTAACTTTTTAGCATTTAGTTATACATATGGAGGCCGTAATAAATGATATATATTGCGCACTTTATTGCTCAAGCTGCAGTACCTTTGTCTTCACCAACAGAGGGCAGACTGAGCTATTGGTCTCTATGGTATAGGCAGTAAAGCCGGATTATATAGGTATGGTAGTAAGGCCGGATCCTGTATTTATCGTGGACTACCACAGTAGTCATTATACTTAGTGTTATAGCTGTCAAAAAAGTGACAGCTCGTTTTACATGACCAAAAGTGTTTTTTGATCAACTGTTTTAAGTATGTTGTGTTTTTTATGTCTGTACATTACATATGCATGTATGCAGGCATAGCCAGATGTATTTGTGCATTTATTTTTTTGTTTTTAATCTTTATTGTCTATTATCTTTATTCGATGTCGCTAACTTTTTAGCATTTAGTTATACATATGGAGGCCGTAATAAATGATATATATTGCGCACTTTATTGTTCAAGCTGCAGTACCTATGTCTTCACCAGTGGGGGCAGGATGACCTAATGCTCAGTTTGGGTAGGAAAGCCAGATCATATACGTATCATGGACTACCATACTACAGAGATATATATATATTACGGACTATATTGCTCAAGCTGCAGTACCTGTGTCTTCACCAACAGAGGGCAGACTTACCTATTGTTCCCTATGACATAGTTAGTACGGCCGGATTATATAATTGTGGCAGTAAAGCCGGATCATATACTTATCATGGACTATCATACAATAAAGATATATATATATTACAGACTTTATTGCTCAAGCTGCAGTACCTATGTCTTCACCAGTGGGGGCAGGCTGACCTAATGCTCATTATGCGTAGGAAAGCCAGATCATATACGTATCATGGACTATCATACTATAGAGATATACATATGTTACGGACTTTATCGCTCAAGCTGCAGTACCTATGTCTTCACCAGTGGGGGCAGGCTGACCTAATGCTCATTATGCGTAGGAAAGCCAGATCATATACGTATCATGGACTATCATACTACAGAGATATATATATATATTACGGACTATATTGCTCAAGCTGCAGTACCTGTGTCTTCACCAACAGAGGGCAGACTTACCTATTGTTCCCTATGACATAGTTAGTAAGGCCGGATTATATAATTGTGGCAGTAAAGCCGGATCATATACTTATCATGGACTATCATACAATAAAGATATATATATATTACAGACTTTATTGCTCAAGCTGCAGTACCTATGTCTTCACCAGTGGGGGCAGGCTGACCTAATGCTCAGTATGGGTAGTAAAGCCAGATCCTATACGTATCATGGACTATCATACTATAGAGATATATATATGTTACGAACTTTATTGCTCAAGCTGCAGTACCTATGTCTTCACCAGTGGGGGCAGGCCGACCTAATGCTCAGTTTGGGTAGGAAAGCCAGATCCTATACGTATCATGGACTATCATACTATAGAGATATATATATATATATTACGGACTATATTGCTCAAGCTGCAGTACCTGTGTCTTCACCAACAGAGGGCAGACTTACCTATTGTTCCCTATGACATAGTTAGTAAGGCCGGATTATATAATTGTGGCAGTAAAGCCGGATCATATACTTATCATGGACTATCATACAATAAAGATATATATATGTTACGGACTTTATTGCTCAAGCTGCAGTACCTATGTCTTCACCAGTGGGGGCAGGCTGACCTAATGCTCAGTATGGGTAGGAAAGCCAGATCATATACGTATCATGGCCTATCATACTATAGAGATATATATATATATATTACGGACTATATTGCTCAAGCTGCAGTACCTGTGTCTTCACCAACAGAGGGCAGACTTACCTATTGTTCCCTATGACATAGTTAGTAAGGCCGGATTATATAATTGTGGCAGTAAAGCCGGATCATATACTTATCATGGACTATCATACAATAAAGATATATATATGTTACGGACTTTATTGCTCAAGCTGCAGTACCTATGTCTTCACCAGTGGGGGCAGGCTGACCTAATGCTCAGTATGGGTAGGAAAGCCAGATCATATACGTATCATGGACTATCATACTATAGAGATATATATATATATATTACGGACTATATTGCTCAAGCTGCAGTACCTGTGTCTTCACCAACAGAGGGCAGACTTACCTATTGTTCCCTATGACATAGTTAGTAAGGCCGGATTATATAATTGTGGCAGTAAAGCCGGATCATATACTTATCATGGACTATCATACAATAAAGATATATATATGTTACGGACTTTATTGCTCAAGCTGCAGTACCTATGTCTTCACCAGTGGGGGCAGGCTGACCTAATGCTCAGTATGGGTAGGAAAGCCAGATCATATACGTATCATGGACTATCATACTATAGAGATATATATATGTTACGAACTTTATTGCTCAAGCTGCAGTACCTATGTCTTCACCAGTGGGGGCAGGCCGACCTAATGCTCAGTTTGGGTAGGAAAGCCAGATCCTATACGTATCATGGACTATCATACTATAGAGATATATATATATATATTACGGACTATATTGCTCAAGCTGCAGTACCTGTGTCTTCACCAACAGAGGGCAGACTTACCTATTGTTCCCTATGACATAGTTAGTAAGGCCGGATTATATAATTGTGGCAGTAAAGCCGGATCATATACTTATCATGGACTATCATACAATAAAGATATATATATGTTACGGACTTTATTGCTCAAGCTGCAGTACCTATGTCTTCACCAGTGGGGGCAGGCTGACCTAATGCTCAGTTTGGGTAGGAAAGCCAGATCATATACGTATCATGGACTATCATACTACAGAGATATATATATATATATTACGGACTATATTGCTCAAGCTGCAGTACCTGTGTCTTCACCAAAAGAGGGCAGACTTACCTATTGTTCCCTATGACATAGGTAGTAAAGCCGGATTATATAATTGTGGCAGTAAAGCCGGATCATATACTTATCATGGACTATCATACAATAGAGATATATATATATTACAGACTTTATTGCTCAAGCTGCAGTACCTATGTCTTCACCAGTGGGGGCAGGCTGACCTAATGCTCAGTATGGGTAGGAAAGCCAGATCATATACGTATCATGGACTATCATACTATAGAGATATATATATGTTATGGACTTTATCGCTCAAGCTGCAGTACCTATGTCTTTACCAGTGGGGGCAGGCTGACCTAATGCTCAGTATGGGTAGTAAAGCCAGATCCTATACGTATCATGGACTATCATACTATAGAGATATATATATGTTATGGACTTTATCGCTCAAGCTGCAGCACCTATGTCTTCACCAGTGGGGGCAGGCTGACCTAATGCTCAGTTTGGGTAGGAAAGCCAGGTCCTATACGTATCATGGACTATCATACTATAGAGATGTATATATGTTACGGACTTTATCGCTCAAGCTGCAGTATCTGTGTCTTCACCAGTGGGGGCAGGCTGACCTAATGCTCAGTTAGAGGTAGAAAAACCAGATCCTACACGTATCATGGACTATCATAGTATAGAGATATATATATGTTATGGACTTTATCGCTCAAGCTGCAGTATCTGTGTCTTCACCAGTGGGGGCAGGCTGACCTAATGCTCAGTTTGGGTAGGAAAGCCAGATCCTATATGTATCATGGACTATCATAGTATAGAGATATATATATATTACAGACTTTAATGCTCAAGCTGCAGTACCTGTGTCTTCACCAGTGGGGGCAGGCTGACCTAATGCTCAGTATGGGTAGTAAAGCCAGATCCTAAACGTATCATGGACTATCATACTATAGAGATATATATATGTTATGGACTTTATCGCTCAAGCTGCAGTACCTGTGTCTTCACCAGTGGGGGCAGGCTGACCTAATGCTCAGTATGGGTAGTAAAGCCAGATCCTATACGTATCATGGACTATCATACTATAGAGATATATATATGTTACGGACTTTATCGCTCAAGCTGTAGTACCTGTCTTCACCAGTGGGGGCAGGCTAGTAAAGCCAGGACCTATACGTATCATTGACTATCATACTTTAGAGATATATATGTTACGGACTTTATCGCTCAAGCTGCAGTACCTGTCTTCACCAGTGGGGGCAGGCTAGTAAAGCCAGATCCTATACGTATCATGGACTATCATAGTATAGAGATATATATATGTTACGGACTTTATTGCTCAAGCTGCAGTACCTTTGTGTTCACCAGTGGGGGCAGGCTGACCTAATGCTCAGTATGGGTAGTAAAGCCAGATCATATACGTATCATGGACTATCATACTATAGAGATATATATATATATTACGGACTTTATTGCTCAAGCTGCAGTACCTGTGTTATCACCAATAGGGGCAGGCTGGGCAGGGGCACATCTTATAGATAGGTATTACGGACTGTCTCGTATTGGACTCTAAAATCGCATCCCCTATATAGGCATTACGGACCACCTCATTCTAGGTTCACAGGCCTGATGGCTGACTAGGCCTCAAACAAACATGAGGGGGCATCACAGCAGAGCCCTACGAGCTAGGGGTCTGAGATTCGGCACGCATAAACTGGACGTATGTCCGGACAAGTTTGCCAAGTTTCAAGAATGCAGCAGTTACAGAACATGTGTGGGGCCCATGTAGGTATACATTTTAAATCGCTTTTAAGCGCTAAAGTGGCGGGTAACCTGAGGGGGTCCTGCAGCTGAACCGTGTGGGCTAGGGGCTTGAAATTTCACACAGATAAACTACTTACTGGTATGAATAAGTGTGCCAAGTTTCATTAGCGCAGCCCTTACCACTGAGCCGCAGTGGACCTTTAAATTTGCTAACATAGGCAATGTTAAGTCAATGGAGACATTAAAAACTAGGCCTCAAACGAAGCTGACCGGCCGCTACGGCCGAACCGTACGAGCTAGGGCTCTGAAATTCGGTGTGCTAATACTCAATATAAGTCTGAATTGACGTGCCAAGTTTCAAGAAAGCAGCACATATATAACACGTTTGGGGGCCATGTAGGTTTACATTTAAATCCCTTTTAGGCGCTCAAGCCGCATCCCCTATATAGGCATTACGGACTACCTCATTCTAGGTTCACAGGCCTGAGGGCTGACTAGGCCTCAAACAAACATGAGGGGGCGTCACGACGGAGCCCTACGAGCTGGGATTCTGAAATTCGGCACGCGTAAACTCGACGTGCGTCCGGACAAGCGTGCCGAGTTTCCAGAACGCAGCTCTTACAGAACAGTTTTAATCGACCCTCAGATTCAGCGAGGTCGGCAATGTTAAGTGAATGGAGGCACCGCGTATGTCATTTGAAGTGTAGGAGTGGCCTAGGAAGATGATTCAAAATGTTCCTGAGACTAGACAGTCTGCTCTTTAAATCACCCAATACATGTCCATTAAAATTATGCCTTCTTAATTAGATTCTAACAGGCTTTAAATGTGAGAGGCTGCATCTCTTCGACTAGGCCTCAAACTACCTTCAGGGGGCGCCACGGCGCAGCCGTATGAGCTAGGGGCCTGAGATTTGGCACGCATAAACTAGATATGTCTCTGGACAAGTGTGCCAAGTTTCATGACTCTAGATATGACAGAACAGTTTTTATTGGCCCTCAAAGTCAGTGAGGTCGCCAATGTTAAGTGAATGGAGGCACCCCACCTGTCATTTGACAGGCCATAACTCCATGTAGGAGTGGCCTAGGAAGATGGTTCAAAGTGTTCCTGAAACTAGACCGTCTGCTCTGTAAATCACCCATAACATGTCTGTGACGATTATGCTTCTTTAATTGATTAATTTAGCTTTCAAATCGGAGGAGCATATTTTGACTGCGATTTCCTCTGTCTGGCCAAAAAATGCCTGTGTGTGCCTAGACCCACAACCCCATACTGAAAGCTTGCTGCAGCCGAGAGGGGCCTCTCTTGGAAATCAGCTCATAACTGCAGTTCCCTTTGAGCTAGAGGACTGAAATTTGGGACAATGATAGGGGAGGGTGGTCTGCACCAGTGACCAAAATTTGGGGGGTCTATGCCACACGGGATGGTTTTTATTAACCCTTTAGTGTCTGGTGGTCTCACGGCCGGCCCGTGTGAGCTAGAAGTCTGAAATTTGGCACGGTGGAGCAAGGCAAATTGGGAAATCACGTACTGAACTTTTACGAGCGCAGCCCTCACCAAAGGCCCGCAAATCACACG
Source organism: Paramormyrops kingsleyae (assembly GCF_048594095.1). Taxonomy (NCBI): domain Eukaryota; kingdom Metazoa; phylum Chordata; class Actinopteri; order Osteoglossiformes; family Mormyridae; genus Paramormyrops; species Paramormyrops kingsleyae. The sequence continues at coordinate 80,957 of NW_027326028.1, forward strand.
AAGGCACCTGCACCCTCAGCCGTGTGATAGAGACGGCTGGATTTTCTCCTGCATACACTAGGGACATGGACAAACACACCTCTAAAGTTTCATGCATGTACACCTCATAGAAGAGTTTTTATTGGCCCTCAAAGTCAGTGAGGTCGCCAATGTTAAGTGAATGGAGGCACCCCACCTGTCATTTGACAGGCCATAACTCTGTGTAGCAGTGACCTAGGAAGACCGTTCAAAGTCTTCCTGAAACTAGACAGTATGCTCTTTAAATCAACCAATACATGTCTGTTACGATTATGCCTCCTTAATTTGATTACAGCCTGTCTTTTTATGGTGAGCGGCCGCATTTCTTCCGAATAGGCCTCAAACTGACCTAGGGGGGGGGTCACGGCCCATCCATACGAGCCAGCGGTCTGAAATTCGGCACGCGCGTACTACGTATTTGTATGAATCGAAGTCCCGAGTTTCGTGCGCGCAGCTCTTAGAGAACATGTCTGGTGGACCTGTGAACTTACGTTTTAATAGGCCTTTAAGGGGAAAAGGGGCAAGGTCACTTGAGGGGGTCTTTTGGCTGAACCCTGTGACCTAGGGGGCTGAAATTTGGCGAGGAGATGCGCGACACATACCCAGTGAAGTGTTTACAGTATCATAGGTGCAGACCTGACAGAAGTAAAGTTATTCACTTCCAAAGAAAAAAGTGATTTCAGGCATAGGGATTACGGATACGGTAACTGGGAATATTAAGGGTCACTGAGAGTGGCAGTTGGCGGTTGCCTAGGCAATGGCACGTCTCAGCGCAAATCGATACAAAAAAGTTACACTCTGTGGAGAGAGGGTGTGGCGCTGCAAGTAATATGCTGCCTTAGTGTAGGCTTGACAGAAACAGCCTGGTAAACTTTAAAACATCACAAGTCCACAGAGGAGAAAGCTAAGTGGACGATTCAAAATTCATGTCAAAGCACACATGCCCCACATTAAAATCAAATATTGTTTTACTTTCAAAATATAATTATTTTAAGCATAGGGATTTCGGATTCCCTTAGTCTGAATATCATTGGTCACTGAGATCAGCAGGTCACCGTTGTCAAGGCAACACAGATAAACTAGATGGACGAATAAATCAGTGTGCCGATACCTGTGTCTTCACCAATAGGGGCAGGCTGGGCAGAGGCACATCTCATAGATAGGTATTACGGACTGTCTCATTATGGACTCTAAAGCCGCATCCCCTATATAGGCATTACGGACTACCTCATTCTAGGTTCACAGGCCTGATGGCTGACTAGGCCTCAAACAAACATGAGGGGGCGTCACAGCAGAGCCCTACGAACTAGGGCTCTGAAATTCGGCGTGCACATACTAGATATGAGTATCAATTAACCTGCCATGTTTCAAGAATGCAGCAGTCACAGAACATGTGTGGGGGCCATGTAGGTTTACATTTTAAATCCCTTTTAAGCGCTAAAGTGGCAGGTAACCTGAGGGGGTCCGGCAGCTGAACCGTGTGAGCTAGGGGCTTGAAATTTCACACAGATAAACTAGTTACAGGTATGAATAAGTGTGCCAAGTTTCATTAGCGCAGCTCTTACCACTCAGCCGCAGTGGGCTTTAGAGTTTGCTAACTTAGGCAATATATGCCAATGGGAAGAAATCAGACTAGGCCTCAAACGAAGCTGACCGGCCGCTACGGCCGAACCGTACGAGCTAGGGCTCTGAAATTCGGCGTGCTCATACTAGATATAAGTATGAATTGACGTGCCAAGTTTCAAGAAAGCAGCACATACAGAACAAGTTTGGGGGGCCATGTAGTTTTACATTTTAAATCACTTTTAAGCGCTAATGTGGCGGGTAACCTGAGGGGGTCCTGCAGCTGAACCGTGTGGGCTAGGGGCTTGAGATTTCACACAGATAAACTAGTTTCATGTATGAATAAGTGTGCCAAGTTTCATTAGCACAGCTCTTACCACTCAGCCGCAGTGGGCTTTAGAGTTTGCCAAGTTAGGCAATGCAAGCGAATGGAGACATTAAAAACTAGGCCTCAAACGAAGCTGACCGGCCGCTACGGCCGAACCGTACGAGCTAGGGCTCTGAAATTCGGCGTGCTCATACTAGATACAAGTATGAATTGACGTGCCAAGTTTCAAGAAAGCAGCACATACAGGACAAGTTTGCGGGCCATGTAGGTATACATTTTAAATCGCTTTTAAGCGCTAAAGTGGCGGGTAACCTGAGGGGGTCCTGCAGCTGAACCGTGTGGGCTAGGGGCTTGAAATTTCACACAGATAAACTACTTACTGGTATGAATAAGTGTGCCAAGTTTCATTAGCGCAGCCCTTACCACTGAGCCGCAGTGGACCTTTAAATTTGCTAACATAGGCAATGTTAAGTCAATGGAGACATTAAAAACTAGGCCTCAAACGAAGCTGACCGGCCGCTACGGCCTAACCGTACGCGCTAGGGCTCTGAAATTCGGCGTGCTCATACTCGATATAAGTATGAATTGACCTGCCAAGTTTCAAGAAAGCAGCACATACATAACACGTTTGGGGGCCATGTACGTTTACATTTAAATCCCTTTTAGGCGCTCAAGCCGCATCCCCTATATAGGCATTACGGACTACCTCATTCTAGGTTCACAGGCCTGAGGGCTGACTAGGCCTCAAACAAACATGAGGGGGCGTCACGACGGAGCCCTACGAGCTAGGATTCTGAAATTCGGCACGCGTAAACTCGACGTGCGTCCGGACAAGCGTGCCGAGTTTCCAGAACGCAGCTCTTACAGAACAGTTTTAATCGACCCTCAGATTCAGCGAGGTCGGCAATGTTAAGTGAATGGAGGCACCGCGTATGTCATTTGAAGTGTAGGAGTGGCCTAGGAAGATGATTCAAAATGTTCCTGAGACTAGACAGTCTGCTCTTTAAATCACCCAATACATGTCCATTAAAATTATGCCTTCTTAATTAGATTCTAACAGGCTTTAAATGTGAGAGGCTGCATCTCTTTGACTAGGCCTCAAACTACCTTCAGGGGGCGCCACGGCGCAGCCGTATGAGCTAGGGGCCTGAGATTTGGCACGCATAAACTAGATATGTCTCTGGACAAGTGTGCCAAGTTTCATGACTCTAGATATGACAGAACAGTTTTTATTGGCCCTCAAAGTCAGTGAGGTCGCCAATGTTAAGTGAATGGAGGCACCCCACCTGTCATTTGACAGGCCATAACTCCATGTAGGAGTGGCCTAGGAAGATGGTTCAAAGTGTTCCTGAAACTAGACCGTCTGCTCTGTAAATCACCCATAACATGTCTGTGACGATTATGCTTCTTTAATTGATTAATTTAGCTTTCAAATCGGAGGAGCATATTTTGACTGCGATTTCCTCTGTCTGGCCAAAAAATGCCTGTGTGTGCCTAGACCCACAACCCCATACTGAAAGCTTGCTGCAGCCGAGAGGGGCCTCTCTTGGAAATCAGCTCATAACTGCAGTTCCCTTTGAGCTAGAGGACTGAAATTTGGGACAATGATAGGGGAGGGTGGTCTGCACCAGTGACCAAAATTTGGGGGGTCTATGCCACACGGGATGGTTTTTATTAACCCTTTAGTGTCTGGTGGTCTCACGGCCGGCCCGTGTGAGCTAGAAGTCTGAAATTTGGCACGGTGGAGCAAGGCAAATTGGGAAATCACGTACTGAACTTTTACGAGCGCAGCCCTCACCAAAGGCCCGCAAATCACACGAAGGCACCTGCACCCTCAGCCGTGTGATAGAGACGGCTGGATTTTCTCCTGCATACACTAGGGACATGGACAAACACACCTGTAAAGTTTCATGCATGTACACCTCATAGAAGAGTTTTTATTGGCCCTCAAAGTCAGTGAGGTCGCCAATGTTAAGTGAATGGAGGCACCCCACCTGTCATTTGACAGGCCATAACTCTGTGTAGCAGTGACCTAGGAAGACCGTTCAAAGTCTTCCTGAAACTAGACAGTATGCTCTTTAAATCACCCGATACATGTCTGTTACGATTATGCCTCCTTAATTTGATTACAGCCTGTCTTTTTATGGTGAGCGGCCGCATTTCTTCCGAATAGGCCTCAAACTGACCTAGAGGGGGGGTCACGGCCCACCCATACGAGCCAGCGGTCTGAAATTCGGCACGCACGTACTACGTATTTGTATGAACCAAAGTCCCGAGTTTCGTGACCGCAGCTCTTAGAGAACATGTCTGCTGGACCTGTGAACTTACGTTTTAATAGGCCTTTAAGGGGAAAAGGGGCAAGGTCACTTGAGGGGGTCTTTTGGCTGAACCCTGTGACCTAGGGGGCTGAAATTTGGTGAGGAGATGCGCGACACATACCCAGTGAAGTGTTTACAGTATCATAGGTGCAGACCTGACAGAAGTAAAGTTATTCACTTCCAAAGAAAAAAGTGATTTCAGGCATAGGGATTACGGATACGGTAACTGGGAATATTAACGGTCACTGAGAGTGGCAGCTGGCGGTTGCCTAGGCAACGGCACGTCTCTCAGCGCAAATCGATACAAAAAAGTAACACTCTGTGGAGAGAGGGTGTGGCGCTGCAAGTAATATGCTGCCTTAGTGTAGGCTTGACAGAAACAGCCTGGTAAACTTTAAAACGTCACAAGTCCACAGAGGAGAAAGCTAAGTGGACGATTCAAAAATTCATGTCAAAGCACACATGCTCCACATTACAATCAAATATTGTTTTACTTTCAAAATATAATTATTTTAAGCATAGGGATTTCGGATTCCCTTAGTCTGAATGTCATTGGTCACTGAGATCAGCAGGTCACCGTTGTCAAGGCAACACAGATAAACTAGATGGACGAATAAATCAGTGTGCCGATACCTGTGTCTTCACCAATAGGGGCAGGCTGGGCAGAGGCACATCTCATAGATAGGTATTACGGACTGTCTCATTATGGACTCTAAAGCCGCATCCCCTATATAGGCATTACGGACTACCTCATTCTAGGTTCACAGGCCTGATGGCTGACTAGGCCTCAAACAAACATGAGGGGGCGTCACAGCAGAGCCCTACGAGCTAGGGCTCTGAAATTCGGCGTGCACATACTAGATATGAGTATCAATTAACCTGCCATGTTTCAAGAATGCAGCAGTCACAGAACATGTGTGGGGGCCATGTAGGTTTACATTTTAAATCCCTTTTAAGCGCTAAAGTGGCAGGTAACCTGAGGGGGTCCGGCAGCTGAACCGTGTGAGCTAGGGGCTTGAAATTTCACACAGATAAACTAGTTACAGGTATGAATAAGTGTGCCAAGTTTCATTAGCGCAGCTCTTACCACTCAGCCGCAGTGGGCTTTAGAGTTTGCTAACTTAGGCAATATATGCCAATGGGAAGAAATCAGACTAGGCCTCAAACGAAGCTGACCGGCCGAACCGTACGAGCTAGGGCTCTGAAATTCGGCGTGCTCATACTAGATACAAGTATGAATTGACGTGCCAAGTTTCAAGAAAGCAGCACATACAGAACAAGTTTGGGGGGCCATGTAGTTTTACATTTTAATTAGCTTTTAAGCGCTAATGTGGCGGGTAACCTGAGGGGGTCCTGCAGCTGAACCGTGTGGGCTAGGGGCTTGAGATTTCACACAGATAAACTAGTTGCATGTATGAATAAGTGTGCCAAGTTTCATTAGCACAGCTCTTACCACTCAGCCGCAGTGGGCTTTAGAGTTTGCCAAGTTAGGCAATGCAAGCGAATGGAGACATTAAAAACTAGGCCTCAAACGAAGCTGACCGGCCGCTACGGCCGAACCGTACGAGCTAGGGCTCTGAAATTCGGCGTGCTCATACTAGATACAAGTATGAATTGACGTGCCAAGTTTCAAGAAAGCAGCACATACAGGACAAGTTTGCGGGCCATGTAGGTATACATTTTAAATCGCTTTTAAGCGCTAAAGTGGCGGGTAACCTGAGGGGGTCCTGCAGCTGAACCGTGTGGGCTAGGGGCTTGAAATTTCACACAGATAAACTACTTACTGGTATGAATAAGTGTGCCAAGTTTCATTAGCGCAGCCCTTACCACTGAGCCGCAGTGGACCTTTAAATTTGCTAACATAGGCAATGTTAAGTCAATGGAGACATTAAAAACTAGGCCTCAAACGAAGCTGACCGGCCGCTACGGCCTAACCGTACGCGCTAGGGCTCTGAAATTCGGCGTGCTCATACTCGATATAAGTATGAATTGACCTGCCAAGTTTCAAGAAAGCAGCACATACATAACACGTTTGGGGGCCATGTACGTTTACATTTAAATCCCTTTTAGGCGCTCAAGCCGCATCCCCTATATAGGCATTACGGACTACCTCATTCTAGGTTCACAGGCCTGAGGGCTGACTAGGCCTCAAACAAACATGAGGGGGCGTCACGACGGAGCCCTACGAGCTAGGATTCTGAAATTCGGCACGCGTAAACTCGACGTGCGTCCGGACAAGCGTGCCGAGTTTCCAGAACGCAGCTCTTACAGAACAGTTTTAATCGACCCTCAGATTCAGCGAGGTCGGCAATGTTAAGTGAATGGAGGCACCGCGTATGTCATTTGAAGTGTAGGAGTGGCCTAGGAAGATGATTCAAAATGTTCCTGAGACTAGACAGTCTGCTCTTTAAATCACCCAATACATGTCCATTAAAATTATGCCTTCTTAATTAGATTCTAACAGGCTTTAAATGTGAGAGGCTGCATCTCTTTGACTAGGCCTCAAACTACCTTCAGGGGGCGCCACGGCGCAGCCGTATGAGCTAGGGGCCTGAGATTTGGCACGCATAAACTAGATATGTCTCTGGACAAGTGTGCCAAGTTTCATGACTCTAGATATGACAGAACAGTTTTTATTGGCCCTCAAAGTCAGTGAGGTCGCCAATGTTAAGTGAATGGAGGCACCCCACCTGTCATTTGACAGGCCATAACTCCATGTAGGAGTGGCCTAGGAAGATGGTTCAAAGTGTTCCTGAAACTAGACCGTCTGCTCTGTAAATCACCCATAACATGTCTGTGACGATTATGCTTCTTTAATTGATTAATTTAGCTTTCAAATCAGAGGAGCATATTTTGACTGCGATTTCCTCTGTCTGGCCAAAAAATGCCTGTGTGTGCCTAGACCCACAACCCCATACTGAAAGCTTGCTGCAGCCGAGAGGGGCCTCTCTTGGAAATCAGCTCATAACTGCAGTTCCCTTTGAGCTAGAGGACTGAAATTTGGGACAATGATAGGGGAGGGTGGTCTGCACCAGTGACCAAAATTTGGGGGGTCTATGCCACACGGGATGGTTTTTATTAACCCTTTAGTGTCTGGTGGTCTCACGGCCGGCCCGTGTGAGCTAGAAGTCTGAAATTTGGCACGGTGGAGCAAGGCAAATTGGGAAATCACGTACTGAACTTTTACGAGCGCAGCCCTCACCAAAGGCCCGCAAATCACACGAAGGCACCTGCACCCTCAGCCGTGTGATAGAGACGGCTGGATTTTCTCCTGCATACACTAGGGACATGGACAAACACACCTGTAAAGTTTCATGCATGTACACCTCATAGAAGAGTTTTTATTGGCCCTCAAAGTCAGTGAGGTCGCCAATGTTAAGTGAATGGAGGCACCCCACCTGTCATTTGACAGGCCATAACTCTGTGTAGCAGTGACCTAGGAAGACCGTTCAAAGTCTTCCTGAAACTAGACAGTATGCTCTTTAAATCACCCGATACATGTCTGTTACGATTATGCCTCCTTAATTTGATTACAGCCTGTCTTTTTATGGTGAGCGGCCGCATTTCTTCCGAATAGGCCTCAAACTGACCTAGAGGGGGGGTCACGGCCCACCCATACGAGCCAGCGGTCTGAAATTCGGCACGCACGTACTACGTATTTGTATGAACCAAAGTCCCGAGTTTCGTGACCGCAGCTCTTAGAGAACATGTCTGCTGGACCTGTGAACTTACGTTTTAATAGGCCTTTAAGGGGAAAAGGGGCAAGGTCACTTGAGGGGGTCTTTTGGCTGAACCCTGTGACCTAGGGGGCTGAAATTTGGTGAGGAGATGCGCGACACATACCCAGTGAAGTGTTTACAGTATCATAGGTGCAGACCTGACAGAAGTAAAGTTATTCACTTCCAAAGAAAAAAGTGATTTCAGGCATAGGGATTACGGATACGGTAACTGGGAATATTAACGGTCACTGAGAGTGGCAGCTGGCGGTTGCCTAGGCAACGGCACGTCTCTCAGCGCAAATCGATACAAAAAAGTAACACTCTGTGGAGAGAGGGTGTGGCGCTGCAAGTAATATGCTGCCTTAGTGTAGGCTTGACAGAAACAGCCTGGTAAACTTTAAAACGTCACAAGTCCACAGAGGAGAAAGCTAAGTGGACGATTCAAAAATTCATGTCAAAGCACACATGCCCCACATTAAAATCAAATATTGTTTTACTTTCAAAATATAATTATTTTAAGCATAGGGATTTCGGATTCCCTTAGTCTGAATATCATTGGTCACTGAGATCAGCAGGTCACCGTTGTCAAGGCAACACAGATAAACTAGATGGACGAATAAATCAGTGTGCCGATACCTGTGTCTTCACCAATAGGGGCAGGCTGGGCAGAGGCACATCTCATAGATAGGTATTACGGACTGTCTCATTATGGACTCTAAAGCCGCATCCCCTATATAGGCATTACGGACTACCTCATTCTAGGTTCACAGGCCTGATGGCTGACTAGGCCTCAAACAAACATGAGGGGGCGTCACAGCAGAGCCCTACGAGCTAGGGCTCTGAAATTCGGCGTGCACATACTAGATATGAGTATCAATTAACCTGCCATGTTTCAAGAATGCAGCAGTCACAGAACATGTGTGGGGGCCATGTAGGTTTACATTTTAAATCCCTTTTAAGCGCTAAAGTGGCAGGTAACCTGAGGGGGTCCGGCAGCTGAACCGTGTGAGCTAGGGGCTTGAAATTTCACACAGATAAACTAGTTTCATGTATGAATAAGTGTGCCAAGTTTCATTAGCGCAGCCCTTACCACTTAGCCGCAGTGGGCTTTAGAATTTGCCAAGTTAGGCAATGCAGGCGAATGGAGACATTAAAAACTAGGCCTCAAACGAAGCTGACCGGCCGCTACGGCTGAACCGTACGAGCTAGGGCTCTGAAATTCGGCGTGCTCGTACTAGATATAAGTATGAATTGACTGGCCAAGTTTCAAGAATGCAGCACTCACAGAACACGTTTGTGGGCCATGTAGGTTTACATTTTAAATCGCTTTTAAGCGCTAAAGTGGCAGGTAACCTGAGGGGGTCCGGCAGCTGAACCGTGTGAGCTAGGGGCTTGAAATTTCACACAGATAAACTAGTTACAGGTATGAATAAGTGTGCCAAGTTTCATTAGCACAGCTCTTACCACTCAGCCGCAGTGGGCTTTAGAGTTTGCTAACTTTGGCGGTATATGCCAATGCGAAGAAATCAGACTTGGCCTCAAACGAAGCTGACCGGCCGCTACGGCCGAACCGTACGAGCTAGGGCTCTGAAATTCGGCGCACTCATACTAGATATAAGTATTAATTAACGTGCCAAGTTTCAAGAATGCAGCACTTACAGAACACGTTTGGAGGCCATGTAGGTTTACATTTTAATTAGCTACTGTTCGTTGCTGAGGCCGCATGTCATAGCTATAGGTAAAGTGCCCCCTACTGTTCATTGCTGAGGCCTCATCCCCTACATACACATGACGGATCCCCTACATAGATGTGACGGATCCCCTACTGCTCATTGCTGAGGCCGCATCCCCTACATAGACATGAGGTATTCCCTAAGGTTCATTGCTGAGGCCGCATCCCCTACATACACATGAGGGATTCCCTACTGCTTGCCGCTGAGGCCGCATCCCCTACATAGACATGAGGTATTCCCTAAGGTTCATTGCTGAGGCCGCACCTCCTACATACAGATGATGGATCACCTACTGTTTGTTGCTGTCATAATTAAGGATAACGTGCCCCCTACTGTTGATAGTTGAGGCTGCATCTTCTACATACAGATGACAGATCCCCTACTGTTCATTGCTGAGGCCGCATCCCCTACATACACATGAGGGATTCCCTACTGCTTGTTGCTGAGGCCACATCCCCTACATAGACATGAGGGATTCCCTAAGGTTCATTGCTGAGGCCGCATCCCCTACATACACATGAGGGATTCCCTACTGCTTGTTGCTGAGGCCACATCCCCTACATAGGCATGAGTGATCCCCTAGGGTTCATTAATGAGGTCGCATCCCCTACATATGGATAACAGATTGCCTACCTTTTTGTGTTTCTTGTTCATTGGTCATGACAAAGTGAAAAATTGACAAAGTGTCAAAATGAGATTGTGAGAGATTACAGATTACCTAGGAAGACTGCTTCAGTTATATTACAGATATCCTCAAAAGTCTCCTAACAGTTGTTACAGATTACATCAATATGGTAACCCTAGGCCAGATTTCCTAACGGTCATTACAGATTGCATCAATAGGCTAACCCTAGGCCAGGTCCCCTAACAGTTATTACGGCTTACATCAACAGGCTAACCCTAGGCCAGATTCTCTAACAGTTATTACGGATTGCATCAATATGGTAACCCTAGGCCAGAGTCCCTAACAGTTATTACGGATTGCATCAATAGGCTAACCCTAGGCCTGATTCCCTAACAGTTATTACGGATTGCATCAATAGGCTAACCGTAGGCAAGATGTCACAAGAGGTATTATTTGGACTTATGCAACAGATATCTTAACAGTCATTACGGATTGCATCAATAGGCTAACCCTAGGCCAGATTCTCTAACAGTTATTACAGATTGCATCAATAGGCTAACCCTAGGCCTGATTCCCTAACAGTTATTACGGATTGCATCAATAGGCTAACCCTAGGCCAGATATCCTAACAGTTATTACGGATTGCATCAATAGGCTAACCCTAGGCCAGACCCCCTAAGAGTTATTACGGATTGCATCAATATGGTAACCCTAGGCCAGATTCCCTAACAGTTATTACGGATTGCATCAATAGGCTAACCCTAGGCCAGATGTCACAACAGGTATTATTTGGACATGCAACAGATATTGTAACAGTTATTACGGATTGCATCAATAGGCTAACCCTAGGCCAGATATCGTAACAGTTATTACGGATTGCATAAATAGGCTAACCCTAGGCCAGATATCATAACAGTTATTACGGATTGCATCAATAGGCTAACCCTAGGCCTGATTCCCTAACAGTTATTACGGATTGCATCAATAGGCTAACCCTAGGCCAGATGTCACAAGAGGTATTATTTGGACATGCAACAGATATTGTAACAGTTATTACGGATTGCATCAATAGGCTAACCCTAGGCCAGATATCCTAACAGTTATTACGGATTGCATCAATAGGCTAACCCTAGGCCAGATTTCCTAACAGATATTACGAATTGCATCAATAGGCTAACCCTAGGCCGGATTCCCTAAGAGTTATTACGAATTGCATCAATAGGCTAACCCTAGGCCAGATATCCTAACAGTTATTACGGATTGCATCAATAGGCTAACCCTAGGCCAGATTCCCTAACAGTTATTACGGATTGCATCAATAGGCTAACCCTAGGCCAGATGTCACAACAGGTATTATTTGGACATGCAACAGATATTGTAACAGTTATTACGGATTGCATCAATAGGCTAACCCTAGGCCAGATATCCTAACAGTTATTACGGATTGCATCAATAGGCTAACCCTAGGCCTGATTCCCTAACAGTTATTACGGATTGCATCAATAGGCTAAGCCTAGGCCAGATGTCACAACAGGTATTATTTGGACATGCAACAGATATTGTAACAGTTATTACGGATTGCATCAATAGGCTAACCCTAGGCCAGATATCCTAACAGTTATTACGGATTGCATCAATAGGCTAACCCTAGGCTTGATTCCCTAACAGTTATTACGGATTGCATCAATAGGCTAACCCTAGGCCAGATGTCACAAGAGGTATTATTTGGACATGCAACAGATATTGTAACAGTTATTACGGATTGCATCAATAGGCTAACCCTAGGCCAGATATCCTAACAGTTATTACGGATTGCATCAATAGGCTAACCCTAGGCCAGATTTCCTAACAGATATTACGAATTGCATCAATAGGCTAACCCTAGGCCGGATTGCCTAAGAGTTATTACGAATTGCATCAATAGGCTAACCCTAGGCCAGATATCCTAACAGTTATTACAGATTGCATCAATAGGCTAACCCTAGGCCAGATTCCCTAACAGTTATTACGGATTGCATCAATAGGCTAAGCCTAGGCCAGATGTCACAACAGGTATTATTTGGACATGCAACAGATATTGTAACAGTTATTACGGATTGCATCAATAGGCTAACCTTAGGCCAGATATCCTAACAGTTATTACGGATTGCATCAATAGGCTAACCCTAGGCCAGATTTCCTAACAGATATTACGAATTGCATCAATAGGCTAACCCTAGGCCGGATTCCCTAAGAGTTATTACGAATTGCATCAATAGGCTAACCCTAGGCCAGATATCCTAACAGTTATTACGGATTGCATCAATAGGCTAACCCTAGGCCTGATTCCCTAACAGTTATTACGGATTGCATCAATAGGCTAACCGTAGGCAAGATGTCACAAGAGGTATTATTTGGACTTATGCAACAGATATCTTAACAGTCATTACGGATTGCATCAATAGGCTAACCCTAGGCCAGATTCTCTAACAGTTATTACAGATTGCATCAATAGGCTAACCCTAGGCCTGATTCCCTAACAGTTATTACGGATTGCATCAATAGGCTAACCCTAGGCCAGATATCCTAACAGTTATTACGGATTGCATCAATAGGCTAACCCTAGGCCAGACCCCCTAAGAGTTATTACGGATTGCATCAATATGGTAACCCTAGGCCAGATTCCCTAACAGTTATTACGGATTGCATCAATAGGCTAACCCTAGGCCAGATGTCACAACAGGTATTATTTGGACATGCAACAGATATTGTAACAGTTATTACGGATTGCATCAATAGGCTAACCCTAGGCCAGATATCGTAACAGTTATTACGGATTGCATAAATAGGCTAACCCTAGGCCAGATATCATAACAGTTATTACGGATTGCATCAATAGGCTAACCCTAGGCCTGATTCCCTAACAGTTATTACGGATTGCATCAATAGGCTAACCCTAGGCCAGATGTCACAAGAGGTATTATTTGGACATGCAACAGATATTGTAACAGTTATTACGGATTGCATCAATAGGCTAACCCTAGGCCAGATATCCTAACAGTTATTACGGATTGCATCAATAGGCTAACCCTAGGCCAGATTTCCTAACAGATATTACGAATTGCATCAATAGGCTAACCCTAGGCCGGATTCCCTAAGAGTTATTACGAATTGCATCAATAGGCTAACCCTAGGCCAGATATCCTAACAGTTATTACGGATTGCATCAATAGGCTAACCCTAGGCCAGACCCCCTAAGAGTTATAATGGATTGCATCAATAGGCTAACCCTAGGCCAGATTCCCTAACAGTTATTACGGATTGCATCAATAGGCTAACCCTAGGCCAGATGTCACAACAGGTATTATTTGGACATGCAACAGATATTGTAACAGTTATTACGGATTGCATCAATAGGCTAACCCTAGGCCAGATATCCTAACAGTTATTACGGATTGCATCAATAGGCTAACCCTAGGCCAGATTTCCTAACAGATATTACGAATTGCATCAATAGGCTAACCCTAGGCCAGATTCCCTAACAGTTATTACGGATTGCATCAATAGGCTAACCCTAGGCCAGATGTCACAACAGGTATTATTTGGACATGCAACAGATATTGTAACAGTTATTACGGATTGCATCAATAGGCTAACCCTAGGCCAGATATCCTAACAGTTATTACGGATTGCATCAATAGGCTAACCCTAGGCCAGATTTCCTAACAGATATTACGAATTGCATCAATAGGCTAACCCTAGGCCGGATTGCCTAAGAGTTATTACGAATTGCATCAATAGGCTAACCCTAGGCCAGATATCCTAACAGTTATTACGGATTGCATCAATAGGCTAACCCTAGGCCTGATTCCCTAACAGTTATTACGGATTGCATCAATAGGCTAACCCTAGGCCAGATGTCACAAGAGGTATTATTTGGACATGCAACAGATATTGTAACAGTTATTACGGATTGCATCAATAGGCTAACCCTAGGCCAGATATCCTAACAGTTATTACGGATTGCATCAATAGGCTAACCCTAGGCCAGATTTCCTAACAGATATTACGAATTGCATCAATAGGCTAACCCTAGGCCGGATTGCCTAAGAGTTATTACGAATTGCATCAATAGGCTAACCCTAGGCCAGATATCCTAACAGTTATTACAGATTGCATCAATAGGCTAACCCTAGGCCAGATTCCCTAACAGTTATTACGGATTGCATCAATAGGCTAACCCTAGGCCACATGTCACAACAGGTATTATTTGGACATGCAACAGATATTGTAACAGTTATTACGGATTGCATCAATAGGCTAACCCTAGGCCAGATATCCTAACAGTTATTACGGATTGCATCAATAGGCTAACCCTAGGCCAGATTTCCTAACAGATATTACGAATTGCATCAATAGGCTAACCCTAGGCCGGATTCCCTAAGAGTTATTACGAATTGCATCAATAGGCTAACCCTAGGCCAGATATCCTAACAGTTATTACGGATTGCATCAATAGGCTAACCCTAGGCCTGATTCCCTAACAGTTATTACGGATTGCATCAATAGGCTAACCGTAGGCAAGATGTCACAAGAGGTATTATTTGGACTTATGCAACAGATATCTTAACAGTCATTACGGATTGCATCAATAGGCTAACCCTAGGCCAGATTCTCTAACAGTTATTACAGATTGCATCAATAGGCTAACCCTAGGCCTGATTCCCTAACAGTTATTACGGATTGCATCAATAGGCTAACCCTAGGCCAGATATCCTAACAGTTATTACGGATTGCATCAATAGGCTAACCCTAGGCCAGACCCCCTAAGAGTTATTACGGATTGCATCAATATGGTAACCCTAGGCCAGATTCCCTAACAGTTATTACGGATTGCATCAATAGGCTAACCCTAGGCCAGATGTCACAACAGGTATTATTTGGACATGCAACAGATATTGTAACAGTTATTACGGATTGCATCAATAGGCTAACCCTAGGCCAGATATCGTAACAGTTATTACGGATTGCATAAATAGGCTAACCCTAGGCCAGATATCATAACAGTTATTACGGATTGCATCAATAGGCTAACCCTAGGCCTGATTCCCTAACAGTTATTACGGATTACATCAATAGGCTAACCCTAGGCCAGATGTCACAAGAGGTATTATTTGGACATGCAACAGATATTGTAACAGTTATTACGGATTGCATCAATAGGCTAACCCTAGGCCAGATATCCTAACAGTTATTACGGATTGCATCAATAGGCTAACCCTAGGCCAGATTTCCTAACAGATATTACGAATTGCATCAATAGGCTAACCCTAGGCCGGATTCCCTAAGAGTTATTACGAATTGCATCAATAGGCTAACCCTAGGCCAGATATCCTAACAGTTATTACGGATTGCATCAATAGGCTAACCCTAGGCCAGACCCCCTAAGAGTTATAATGGATTGCATCAATAGGCTAACCCTAGGCCAGATTCCCTAACAGTTATTACGGATTGCATCAATAGGCTAACCCTAGGCCAGATGTCACAACAGGTATTATTTGGACATGCAACAGATATTGTAACAGTTATTACGGATTGCATCAATAGGCTAACCCTAGGCCAGATATCCTAACAGTTATTACGGATTGCATCAATAGGCTAACCCTAGGCCAGATTTCCTAACAGATATTACGAATTGCATCAATAGGCTAACCCTAGGCCGGATTCCCTAAGAGTTATTACGAATTGCATCAATAGGCTAACCCTAGGCCAGATATCCTAACAGTTATTACGGATTGCATCAATAGGCTAACCCTAGGCCTGATTCCCTAACAGTTATTATGGATTGCATCAATAGGCTAACCCTAGGCCAGATTTCCTAACAGATATTACGAATTGCATCAATAGGCTAACCCTAGGCCGGATTCCCTAAGAGTTATTACGAATTGCATCAATAGGCTAACCCTAGGCCAGATATCCTAACAGTTATTACGGATTGCATCAATAGGCTAACCCTAGGCCTGATTCCCTAACAGTTATTACGGATTGCATCAATAGGCTAACCCTAGGCCAGATGTCACAAGAGGTATTATTTGGACATGCAACAGATATTGTAACAGTTATTACGGATTGCATCAATAGGCTAACCCTAGGCCAGATATCCTAACAGTTATTACGGATTGCATCAATAGGCTAACCCTAGGCCAGATTTCCTAACAGATATTACGAATTGCATCAATAGGCTAACCCTAGGCCGGATTCCCTAAGAGTTATTACGAATTGCATCAATAGGCTAACCCTAGGCCAGATATCCTAACAGTTATTACGGATTGCATCAATAGGCTAACCCTAGGCCAGATGCCCTAACAGTTATTACGGATTGCATCAATAGGCTAACCCTAGGCCACATGTCACAACAGGTATTATTTGGACATGCAACAGAAATCCTAACAGATATTACGAATTGCATCAATAGGCTAACCCTAGGCCAAATGTCACAACAGGTATTATTTGGACATGCAACAGATATTGTAACAGTTATTACGGATTGCATCAATAGGCTAACCCTAGGCCAGATATCCTAACAGTTATTACGGATTGCATCAATAGGCTAACTCTAGGCCAGATTTCCTAACAGATATTACGAATTGCATCAATAGGCTAACCCTAGGCCGGATTCCCTAAGAGTTATTACGAATTGCATCAATAGGCTAACCCTAGGCCAGATATCCTAACAGTTATTACAGATTGCATCAATAGGCTAACCCTAGGCCAGATTCCCTAACAGTTATTACGGATTGCATCAATAGGCTAACCCTAGGCCAGATGTCACAACAGGTATTATTTGGACATGCAACAGATATTGTAACAGTTATTACGGATTGCATCAATAGGCTAACCCTAGGCCAGATATCCTAACAGTTATTACGGATTGCATCAATAGGCTAACCCTAGGCCAGATTTCCTAACAGATATTACGAATTGCATCAATAGGCTAACCCTAGGCCGGATTCCCTAAGAGTTATTACGAATTGCATCAATAGGCTAACCCTAGGCCAGATATCCTAACAGTTATTACGGATTGCATCAATAGGCTAACCCTAGGCCTGATTCCCTAACAGTTATTACGGATTGCATCAATAGGCTAAGCCTAGGCCAGATGTCACAACAGGTATTATTTGGACATGCAACAGATATTGTAACAGTTATTACGGATTGCATCAATAGGCTAACCCTAGGCCAGATATCCTAACAGTTATTACGGATTGCATCAATAGGCTAACCCTAGGCCAGATTCCCTAACAGTTATTACGGATTGCATCAATAGGCTAACCCTAGGCCAAATGTCACAACAGGTATTATTTGGACATGCAACAGATATTGTAACAGTTATTACGGATTGCATCAATAGGCTAACCCTAGGCCAGATATCATAACAGTTATTACGGATTGCATCAATTGGCTAACCCTAGGCCAGATATCCTAACAGTTATTACAGATTGCATCAATAGGCTAACCCTAGGCCAGATTCCCTAACAGTTATTACGGATTGCATCAATAGGCTAACCCTAGGCCAGACCCCCTAAGAGTTATTATGGATTGCATCAATAGGCTAACCCTAGGCCAGATGCCCTAACAGTTATTACGGATTGCATCAATAGGCTAACCCTAGGCCACATGTCACAACAGGTATTATTTGGACATGCAACAGAAATCCTAACAGATATTACGAATTGCATCAATAGGCTAACCCTAGGCCAAATGTCACAACAGGTATTATTTGGACATGCAACAGATATTGTAACAGTTATTACGGATTGCATCAATAGGCTAACCCTAGGCCAGATATCATAACAGTTATTACGGATTGCATCAATTGGCTAACCCTAGGCCAGATATCCTAACAGTTATTACAGATTGCATCAATAGGCTAACCCTAGGCCAGACCCCCTAAGAGTTATTATGGATTGCATCAATAGGCTAACCCTAGGCCAGATTCCCTAACAGTTATTACAGATTGCATCAATAGGCTAACCCTAGGCCAGATGTCACAACAGGTATTATTTGGACATGCAACAGATATTGTAACAGTTATTACGGATTGCATCAATAGGCTAACCCTAGGCCAGATATCCTAACAGTTATTACGGATTGCATCAATAGGCTAACCCTAGGCCAGATTTCCTAACAGATATTACGAATTGCATCAATAGGCTAACCCTAGGCCGGATTCCCTAAGAGTTATTACGAATTGCATCAATAGGCTAACCCTAGGCCAGATATCCTAACAGTTATTACGGATTGCATCAATAGGCTAACCCTAGGCCTGATTCCCTAACAGTTATTACGGATTGCATCAATAGGCTAACCCTAGTCCACATGTCACAACAGGTATTATTTGGACATGCAACAGAAATTCTTACAGATATTACGAATTGCATCAATAGGCTAACCCTAGGCCAAATGTCACAACAGGTATTATTTGGACATGCAACAGATATTGTAACAGTTATTACGGATTGCATCAATAGGCTAACCCTAGGCCAGATATCCTAACAGTTATTACGGATTGCATCAATAGGCTAACCCTAGGCCAGATTTCCTAACAGATATTACGAATTGCATCAATAGGCTAACCCTAGGCCGGATTCCCTAAGAGTTATTACGAATTGCATCAATAGGCTAACCCTAGGCCAGATATCCTAACAGTTATTACGGATTGCATCAATAGGCTAACCCTAGGCCAGATTCCCTAACAGTTATTACGGATTGCATCAATAGGCTAACCCTAGGCCAGATGTCACAACAGGTATTATTTGGACATGCAACAGATATTGTAACAGTTATTACGGATTGCATCAATAGGCTAACCCTAGGCCAGATATCCTAACAGTTATTACGGATTGCATCAATAGGCTAACCCTAGGCCTGATTTCCTAACAGATATTACGAATTGCATCAATAGGCTAACCCTAGGCCGGATTCCCTAAGAGTTATTACGAATTGCATCAATAGGCTAACCATAGGCCAGATATCCTAACAGTTATTACGGATTGCATCAATAGGCTAACCCTAGGCCTGATTCCCTAACAGTTATTACGGATTGCATCAATAGGCTAAGCCTAGGCCAGATGTCACAACAGGTATTATTTGGACATGCAACAGATATTGTAACAGTTATTACGGATTGCATCAATAGGCTAACCCTAGGCCAGATATCCTAACAGTTATTACGGATTGCATCAATAGGCTAACCCTAGGCCAGATTCCCTAACAGTTATTACGGATTGCATCAATAGGCTAACCCTAGGCCAAATGTCACAACAGGTATTATTTGGACATGCAACAGATATTGTATCAGTTATTACGGATTGCATCAATAGGCTAACCCTAGGCCAGATATCATAACAGTTATTACGGATTGCATCAATTGGCTAACCCTAGGCCAGATATCCTAACAGTTATTACAGATTGCATCAATAGGCTAACCCTAGGCCAGATTCCCTAACAGTTATTACGGATTGCATCAATAGGCTAACCCTAGGCCAGACCCCCTAAGAGTTATTATGGATTGCATCAATAGGCTAACCCTAGGCCAGATGCCCTAACAGTTATTACGGATTGCATCAATAGGCTAACCCTAGGCCAAATGTCACAACAGGTATTATTTGGACATGCAACAGATATTGTAACAGTTATTACGGATTGCATCAATAGGCTAACCCTAGGCCAGATATCATAACAGTTATTACGGATTGCATCAATTGGCTAACCCTAGGCCAGATATCCTAACAGTTATTACAGATTGCATCAATAGGCTAACCCTAGGCCAGATTCCCTAACAGTTATTACGGATTGCATCAATAGGCTAACCCTAGGCCAGACCCCCTAAGAGTTATTATGGATTGCATCAATAGGCTAACCCTAGGCCAGATTCCCTAACAGTTATTACAGATTGCATCAATAGGCTAAGCCTAGGCCAGATGTCACAACAGGTATTATTTGGACATGCAACAGATATTGTAACAGTTATTACGGATTGCATCAATAGGCTAACCCTAGGCCAGATATCCTAACAGTTATTACGGATTGCATCAATAGGCTAACCCTAGGCCAGATTTCCTAACAGATATTACGAATTGCATCAATAGGCTAACCCTAGGCCGGATTCCCTAAGAGTTATTACGGATTGCATGAATATGGCAACCCTAGGCCAGATTCCATAACAGTTATTACGGATTGCATCAATAGGCTAACCCTAGGCCAGATTCCCTAACAGTTATTATGGATTGCATCAATAGGCTAACCTTAGCCCAGGTTATATTTGTACTGATGCGACAGATGTCCTAACAGTTATTACCAATTACATCAATATGGTAACCATAGGCCAGATGTTATAACAGTTATTACAGATTATATCAATATGGTAACCCTAGGCCATATAGATTTCGGCGTTTTGCGTCCCAGTTCCCTAGGCAATGTTACGCATTTCTTAAACAAGGTAACCCTAGGCCAGATTTTAGAATAGGTATTATGTTCAGCCAGAAGTCCTGTATCATATTACAGATAACCTAAACCAGAACACCTACGGATCCAGTGTAGTGAAGGTAGTAAAGCTGTAATCATTAATTGCCAATTCCCTATTCTTGATTGCAGATTACATAATTAGGCTAACCCTAGGCCAGATTTTAGAATAGGCATTATGTACGTACAGAAGTCCTATATCATATTACAGATAACCTAAACCAGAACACCTACGGATCCATTGTAGTGAAGGTAGTAAAGCTGTAATCATTAATTGCCAATTCCCTATTCTTGATTGCAGATTACATAATTAGGCTAACCCTAGGCCAGATTTTAGAATAGGCATTATGTACGTACAGAAGTCCTATATCATATTACAGATAACCTAAACCAGAACACCTACGGATCCATTGTAGTGAAGGTAGTAAAGCTGTAATCATTAATTGCCAATTCCCTATTCTTGATTGCAGATTACATAATTAGGCTAACCCTAGGCCAGATTTTAGAATAGGCATTATGTACGTACAGAAGTCCTATATCATATTACAGATAACCTAAACCAGAACACCTACGGATCCATTGTAGTGAAGGTAGTAAAGCTGTAATCATTTATTGCCAATTCCCTATTCTTAATTGCAGATTATATAATTAGGCTAACCCTAGGCCAGATTTTAAAATAGGCTTTATGTACGGACAGAAGTCCTATATCATATTACAGATAACCTAAACCAGAACACCTATGGATCCACTGTAGTGAAGGTAGTGAAGCTGTAACCAGAAAATCCCAATTCCCTATTCTTAATTGCAGAATACATAAGTAGGCTGACCGAGGCCATATAGATTTCGGCGTTTTGCGTCCCAGTTCCCTAGCATTATTACGCATTTGTTAAAGAAGGTAACCCTAGGCCAGATTTTAGAATAGGTATTATGCACGGCCAGAAGTCCTGTATCATATTACAGATACCCTAAACCAGAATACCTATAGATCTAGTGTAGTGAAGGTAGTGAAGCTGTAACTAATAATAAAGATTCAGTTCCTTGTCCTAGGGTGACATCAAGTGGTCAAACGGTGGTACTTCAGCCACTAACCTAGAAAAGTAGGGATTACGGCCGGAATTATAGGTATGGTGGCCTGGACCGTTAGGGAGGCCGTAATATTTAGCTATGGTTAGGGCCAGGGCACTAATTAGGGTTAGGGTTAGGGTTAGGGTTAGGGTTAGGGTTAGGGTTAGGAGCCTGTCCAGAATACCTATTATTTTTTCCGCATTTTGTAAAAAAAATGTATGGGACGGGTTTTTTTCCTGGCCTGTATTAAGTTTTATGGCCTGAATTTAGGAAACCTGGCCTCGTCAATGGGAAAATCCCATACGTTCGAAAAGCCAGGATACCTATAATTCATTAGAAGGACGTAATTCCTATTACGTAGTAACTGTTTTTGTACTGCAGGTGGCAGTATTTATTTTTTAAAAATATATTACGGATTACCTAAGTCTCATTATCTCAGGCCTATCTCAGACATATATATTACGGCTTCTATAATTCAGTAATAAGGTTTGTAGTAGCTTAACATAGGCTAATGTCACAGCCCGTTTTACATGGCCAAAATTGTTTTTTGATCAAGTTTTTAAAGTATATTGTGTTTTTTTCTGTCTGTACATCACATATATATGTATGCAGGCATAGCCAGATGTATTTGTGCATTTACTTTTTTGTTTTTAATCTTTATTGTCTATTATCTTTAATCGATGTAGCTAACGTTTTATCATTTAGTTATGCTTAGGGAGGCCGTAATAAATAATATATATTGTGCACTTTATTGCTCAAGCTGCAGTACCTTTGTCTTCACCAACAGAGGGCAGACTGAGCTATTGGTCTCTATGGCATAGGTAGTAAAGCCGGATTATGTATTTATCATGGACTACCACAGTAGTCATTATACTTAGTGTTATAGCTGTCAAAAAAGTGACATCTTAGCATTTAGTTATACATAGGGAGGCCGTAATAAGTAATATATATTCTGCACTTTATTGCTCAAGCTGCAGTACCTTTGTCTTGACCAACAGAGGGCAGACTGAGCTATTGGTCTCTATGGCATAGGTAGTAAAGCCGGATTGTATACTTATCATGGACTACCACAGTAGTCATTATACTTAGTGTTATAGCTGTCAAAAAAGTGACATCTTATCATTTAGTTATACATAGGGAGGCCGTAATAAGTAATATATATTGCGCACTTTATTGCTCAAGCTGCAGTACCTTTGTCTTCACCAACAGAGGGCAGACTGAGCTATTGGTCTCTATGGTATAGGCAGTAAAGCCGGATTATATAGGTATGGTAGTAAGGCCGGATCCTGTATTTATCGTGGACTACCACAGTAGTCATTATACTTAGTGTTATAGCTGTCAAAAAAGTGACAGCTCGTTTTACATGACCAAAAGTGTTTTTTGATCAACTGTTTTAAGTATGTTGTGTTTTTTATGTCTGTACATTACATATGCATGTATGCAGGCATAGCCAGATGTATTTGTGCATTTATTTTTTTGTTTTTAATCTTTATTGTCTATTATCTTTATTCGATGTCGCTAACTTTTTAGCATTTAGTTATACATATGGAGGCCGTAATAAATGATATATATTGCGCACTTTATTGCTCAAGCTGCAGTACCTTTGTCTTCACCAACAGAGGGCAGACTGAGCTATTGGTCTCTATGGTATAGGCAGTAAAGCCGGATTATATAGGTATGGTAGTAAGGCCGGATCCTGTATTTATCGTGGACTACCACAGTAGTCATTATACTTAGTGTTATAGCTGTCAAAAAAGTGACAGCTCGTTTTACATGACCAAAAGTGTTTTTTGATCAACTGTTTTAAGTATGTTGTGTTTTTTATGTCTGTACATTACATATGCATGTATGCAGGCATAGCCAGATGTATTTGTGCATTTATTTTTTTGTTTTTAATCTTTATTGTCTATTATCTTTATTCGATGTCGCTAACTTTTTAGCATTTAGTTATACATATGGAGGCCGTAATAAATGATATATATTGCGCACTTTATTGTTCAAGCTGCAGTACCTATGTCTTCACCAGTGGGGGCAGGATGACCTAATGCTCAGTTTGGGTAGGAAAGCCAGATCATATACGTATCATGGACTACCATACTACAGAGATATATATATATATTACGGACTATATTGCTCAAGCTGCAGTACCTGTGTCTTCACCAACAGAGGGCAGACTTACCTATTGTTCCCTATGACATAGTTAGTACGGCCGGATTATATAATTGTGGCAGTAAAGCCGGATCATATACTTATCATGGACTATCATACAATAAAGATATATATATATTACAGACTTTATTGCTCAAGCTGCAGTACCTATGTCTTCACCAGTGGGGGCAGGCTGACCTAATGCTCATTATGCGTAGGAAAGCCAGATCATATACGTATCATGGACTATCATACTACAGAGATATATATATATATTACGGACTATATTGCTCAAGCTGCAGTACCTGTGTCTTCACCAACAGAGGGCAGACTTACCTATTGTTCCCTATGACATAGTTAGTAAGGCCGGATTATATAATTGTGGCAGTAAAGCCGGATCATATACTTATCATGGACTATCATACAATAAAGATATATATATATTACAGACTTTATTGCTCAAGCTGCAGTACCTATGTCTTCACCAGTGGGGGCAGGCTGACCTAATGCTCAGTATGGGTAGTAAAGCCAGATCCTATACGTATCATGGACTATCATACTATAGAGATATATATATGTTACGAACTTTATTGCTCAAGCTGCAGTACCTATGTCTTCACCAGTGGGGGCAGGCCGACCTAATGCTCAGTTTGGGTAGGAAAGCCAGATCCTATACGTATCATGGACTATCATACTATAGAGATATATATATATATATTACGGACTATATTGCTCAACCTGCAGTACCTGTGTCTTCACCAACAGAGGGCAGACTTACCTATTGTTCCCTATGACATAGTTAGTAAGGCCGGATTATATAATTGTGGCAGTAAAGCCGGATCATATACTTATCATGGACTATCATACAATAAAGATATATATATGTTACGGACTTTATTGCTCAAGCTGCAGTACCTATGTCTTCACCAGTGGGGGCAGGCTGACCTAATGCTCAGTATGGGTAGGAAAGCCAGATCATATACGTATCATGGCCTATCATACTATAGAGATATATATATATATATTACGGACTATATTGCTCAAGCTGCAGTACCTGTGTCTTCACCAACAGAGGGCAGACTTACCTATTGTTCCCTATGACATAGTTAGTAAGGCCGGATTATATAATTGTGGCAGTAAAGCCGGATCATATACTTATCATGGACTATCATACAATAAAGATATATATATGTTACGGACTTTATTGCTCAAGCTGCAGTACCTATGTCTTCACCAGTGGGGGCAGGCTGACCTAATGCTCAGTATGGGTAGGAAAGCCAGATCCTATACGTATCATGGACTATCATACTATAGAGATATATATATATATATTACGGACTATATTGCTCAAGCTGCAGTACCTGTGTCTTCACCAACAGAGGGCAGACTTACCTATTGTTCCCTATGACATAGTTAGTAAGGCCGGATTATATAATTGTGGCAGTAAAGCCGGATCATATACTTATCATGGACTATCATACAATAAAGATATATATATGTTACGGACTTTATTGCTCAAGCTGCAGTACCTATGTCTTCACCAGTGGGGGCAGGCTGACCTAATGCTCAGTATGGGTAGGAAAGCCAGATCATATACGTATCATGGACTATCATACTATAGAGATATATATATGTTACGAACTTTATTGCTCAAGCTGCAGTACCTATGTCTTCACCAGTGGGGGCAGGCCGACCTAATGCTCAGTTTGGGTAGGAAAGCCAGATCCTATACGTATCATGGACTATCATACTATAGAGATATATATATATATATTACGGACTATATTGCTCAAGCTGCAGTACCTGTGTCTTCACCAACAGAGGGCAGACTTACCTATTGTTCCCTATGACATAGTTAGTAAGGCCGGATTATATAATTGTGGCAGTAAAGCCGGATCATATACTTATCATGGACTATCATACAATAAAGATATATATATGTTACGGACTTTATTGCTCAAGCTGCAGTACCTATGTCTTCACCAGTGGGGGCAGGCTGACCTAATGCTCAGTTTGGGTAGGAAAGCCAGATCATATACGTATCATGGACTATCATACTACAGAGATATATATATATATATTACGGACTATATTGCTCAAGCTGCAGTACCTGTGTCTTCACCAAAAGAGGGCAGACTTACCTATTGTTCCCTATGACATAGGTAGTAAAGCCGGATTATATAATTGTGGCAGTAAAGCCGGATCATATACTTATCATGGACTATCATACAATAGAGATATATATATATTACAGACTTTATTGCTCAAGCTGCAGTACCTATGTCTTCACCAGTGGGGGCAGGCTGACCTAATGCTCAGTATGGGTAGGAAAGCCAGATCATATACGTATCATGGACTATCATACTATAGAGATATATATATGTTATGGACTTTATCGCTCAAGCTGCAGTACCTATGTCTTTACCAGTGGGGGCAGGCTGACCTAATGCTCAGTATGGGTAGTAAAGCCAGATCCTATACGTATCATGGACTATCATACTATAGAGATATATAAATGTTATGGACTTTATCGCTCAAGCTGCAGCACCTATGTCTTCACCAGTGGGGGCAGGCTGACCTAATGCTCAGTTTGGGTAGGAAAGCCAGGTCCTATACGTATCATGGACTATCATACTATAGAGATGTATATATGTTACGGACTTTATCGCTCAAGCTGCAGTATCTGTGTCTTCACCAGTGGGGGCAGGCTGACCTAATGCTCAGTTAGAGGTAGAAAAACCAGATCCTACACGTATCATGGACTATCATAGTATAGAGATATATATATGTTATGGACTTTATCGCTCAAGCTGCAGTATCTGTGTCTTCACCAGTGGGGGCAGGCTGACCTAATGCTCAGTTTGGGTAGGAAAGCCAGATCCTATATGTATCATGGACTATCATAGTATAGAGATATATATATATTACAGACTTTAATGCCCAAGCTGCAGTACCTGTGTCTTCACCAGTGGGGGCAGGCTGACCTAATGCTCAGTATGGGTAGTAAAGCCAGATCCTAAACGTATCATGGACTATCATACTATAGAGATATATATATGTTATGGACTTTATCGCTCAAGCTGCAGTACCTGTGTCTTCACCAGTGGGGGCAGGCTGACCTAATGCTCAGTATGGGTAGTAAAGCCAGATCCTATACGTATCATGGACTATCATACTATAGAGATATATATATGTTACGGACTTTATCGCTCAAGCTGTAGTACCTGTCTTCACCAGTGGGGGCAGGCTAGTAAAGCCAGGACCTATACGTATCATTGACTATCATACTTTAGAGATATATATGTTACGGACTTTATCGCTCAAGCTGCAGTACCTGTCTTCACCAGTGGGGGCAGGCTAGTAAAGCCAGATCCTATACGTATCATGGACTATCATAGTATAGAGATATATATATGTTATGGACTTTATTGCTCAAGCTGCAGTACCTATGTGTTCACCAGTGGGGGCAGGCTGACCTAATGCTCAGTATGGGTAGTAAAGCCAGATCATATACGTATCATGGACTATCATACTATAGAGATATATATATATATTACGGACTTTATTGCTCAAGCTGCAGTACCTGTGTTATCACCAATAGGGGCAGGCTGGGCAGGGGCACATCTTATAGATAGGTATTACGGACTGTCTCGTATTGGACTCTAAAATCGCATCCCCTATATAGGCATTACGGACCACCTCATTCTAGGTTCACAGGCCTGATGGCTGACTAGGCCTCAAACAAACATGAGGGGGCATCACAGCAGAGCCCTACGAGCTAGGGGTCTGAGATTCGGCACGCATAAACTGGACGTATGTCCGGACAAGTTTGCCAAGTTTCAAGAATGCAGCAGTTACAGAACATGTGTGGGGCCCATGTAGGTTTACATTTTAAATCACTTTTAAGCGCTAAAGTGGCAGGTAACCTGAGGGGGTCCGGCAGCTGAACCGTGTGAGCTAGGGGCTTGAAATTTCACACAGATAAACTAGTTTCATGTATGAATAAGTGTGCCAAGTTTCATTAGCGCAGCCCTTACCACTTAGCCGCAGTGGGCTTTAGAATTTGCCAAGTTAGGCAATGCAGGCGAATGGAGACATTAAAAACTAGGCCTCAAACGAAGCTGACCGGCCGCTACGGCCGAACCGTACGAGCTAGGGCTCTGAAATTCGGCGTGCTCATACTAGATATAAGCATCAATTGACGTGCCAAGTTTCAAGAAAGCAGCACATACAGAACAAGTTTGCGGGCCATGTAGGTTTACATTTTAAATTGCTTTTAAGCGCTAAAGTGGCGGGTGACCTGAGGGGGTCCTGCAGCTGAACCGTGTGGGCTAGGGGCTTGAAATTTCACACAGATAAACTACTTACTGGTATAAATAAGTGTGCCAAGTTTCATTAGTGCAGCCCTTACCACTGAGCCGCAGTGGACCTTTAAATTTGCTAACATAGGCAATGTTAAGTCAATGGAGACATTAAAAACTAGGCCTCAAACGAAGCTGACCGGCCGCTACGGCCGAACCGTACGAGCTAGGGCTCTGAAATTCGGCGTGCTCATACTAGATATAAGTATGAATTAAGGTTCCAAGTTTCAAGAATGCAGCTCGTACAGAACACGTTTGGGGGCCATGTAGGTTTACATTTTAAATCCCTTTGAAGCGCTAAAGTGGCGGGTAACCTGAGGGGGTCCTGCAGCTGAACCGTGTGGGCTAGGGGCTTGAAATTTCACACAGATAAACTACTTACTGGTATGAATAAGTGTGCCAAGTTTCATTAGCGCAGCCCTTACCACTGAGCCGCAGTGGACCTTTAAATTTGCTAACATAGGCAATGTTAAGTCAATGGAGACATTAAAAACTAGGCCTCAAACGAAGCTGACCAGCCGCTACGGCCGAACCGTACGAGCTAGGGCTCTGAAATTCGGCGTGCTCATACTCGATATAAGTATGAATTGACCTGCCAAGTTTCAAGAAAGCAGCACATACAGAACACGTTTGGGGGTCATGTACGTTTACATTTAAATCCCTTTTAGGCGCTCAAGCCGCATCCCCTATATAGGCATTACGGACTACCTCATTCTAGGTTCACAGGCCTGAGGGCTGACTAGGCCTCAAACAAACATGAGGGGGCGTCACGACGGAGCCCTACGAGCTAGGATTCTGAAATTCGGCACGCGTAAACTCGACGTGCGTCCGGACAAGCGTGCCGAGTTTCCAGAACGCAGCTCTTACAGAACAGTTTTAATCGACCCTCAGATTCAGCGAGGTCGGCAATGTTAAGTGAATGGAGGCACCGCGTATGTCATTTGAAGTGTAGGAGTGGCCTAGGAAGATGATTCAAAATGTTCCTGAGACTAGACAGTCTGCTCTTTAAATCACCCAATACATGTCCATTAAAATTATGCCTTCTTAATTAGATTCTAACAGGCTTTAAATGTGAGAGGCTGCATCTCTTTGACTAGGCCTCAAACTACCTTCAGGGGGCGCCACGGCGCAGCCGTATGAGCTAGGGGCCTGAGATTTGGCACGCATAAACTAGATATGTCTCTGGACAAGTGTGTCAAGTTTCATGACTCTAGATATGACAGAACATATTTTATTGGCCCTCAAAGTCAGTGAGGTCGCCAATGTTAAGTGAATGGAGGCACCCCACCTGTCATTTGACAGGCCATAACTCCATGTAGGAGTGGCCTAGGAAGATGGTTCAAAGTGTTCCTGAAACTAGACCATCTGCTCTGTAAATCACCCATAACATGTCTGTGACGATTATGCTTCTTTAATTGATTAATTTAGCTTTCAAATCGGAGGAGCATATTTTGACTGCAATTTCCTCTGTCTGGCCAAAAAATGCCTGTGTGTGCCTAGACCCACAACCCCATACTGAAAGCTTGCTGCAGCCGAGAGGGGCCTCTCTTGGAAATCAGCTCATAACTGCAGTTCCCTTTGAGCTAGAGGACTGAAATTTGGGACAATGATAGGGGAGGGTGGTCTGCACCAGTGACCCAAATTTGGGGGGTCTATGCCACACGGGATGGTTTTTATTAACCCTTTAGTGTCTGGTGGTCTCACGGCCGGCCCGTGTGAGCTAGAAGTCTGAAATTTGGCACGGTGGAGCAAGGCAAATTGGGAAATCACGTACTGAACTTTTACGAGCGCAGCCCTCACCAAAGGCCCGCAAATCACACGAAGGCACCTGCACCCTCAGCCGTGTGATAGAGACGGCTGGATTTTCTCCTGCATACACTAGGGACATGGACAAACACACCTGTAAAGTTTCATGCATGTACACCTCATAGAAGAGTTTTTATTGGCCCTCAAAGTCAGTGAGGTCGCCAATGTTAAGTGAATGGAGGCACCCCACCTGTCATTTGACAGGCCATAACTCTGTGTAGCAGTGACCTAGGAAGACCATTCAAAGTGTTCCTGAAACTAGACAGTATGCTCTTTAAATCACCCGATACATGTCTGTTACGATTATGCCTCCTTAATTTGATTACAGCCTGTCTTTTTATGGTGAGCGGCCGCATTTCTTCCAAATAGGCCTCAAACTGACCTAGAGGGGGGGTCACGACCCATCCATACGAGCCAGCGGTCTGAAATCCGGCACGCACGTACTACGTATTTGTATGAACCAAAGTCCCGAGTTTCGTGACCGCAGCTCTTAGAGAACATGTCTGCTGGACCTGTGAACTTACGTTTTAATAGGCCTTTAAGGGGAAAAGGGGCAAGGTCACTTGAGGGGGTCTTTTGGCTGAACCCTGTGACCTAGGGGGCTGAAATTTGGTGAGGAGATGCGCGACACATACCCAGTGAAGTGTTTACAGTATCATAGGTGCAGACCTGACAGAAATAAAGTTATTCACTTCCAAAGAAAAAAGTGATTTCAGGCATAGGGATTACGGATACGGTAACTGGGAATATTAACGGTCACTGAGAGTGGCAGCTGGCGGTTGCCTAGGCAATGGCACGTCTCTCAGCGCAAATCGATACAAAAAAGTAACACTCTGTGGAGAGAGGGTGTGGCACTGCAAGTAATATGCTGCCTTAGTGTAGGCTTGACAGAAACAGCCTGGTAAACTTTAAAACGTCACAAGTCCACAGAGGAGAAAGCTAAGTGGACGATTCAAAAATTCATGTCAAAGCACACATGCTCCACATTAAAATCAAATATTGTTTTACTTTCAAAATATAATTATTTTAAGCATAGGGATTTCGGATTCCCTTAGTCTGAATGTCATTGGTCACTGAGATCAGCAGGTCACCGTTGTCTAGGCAACACAGATAAACTAGATGGATGAATAAATCAGTGTGCCGATACCTGTGTCTTCACCAATAGGGGCAGGCTGGGCAGGGGCACATCTCATAGATAGGTATTACGGACTGTCTCATTATGGACTCTTAAGCCGCATCCCCTATATAGGCATTACGGACTACCTCATTCTAGGTTCACAGGCCTGATGGCTGACTAGGCCTCAAACAAACATGAGGGGGCGTCACGACGGAGCCCTACGAGCTGGGATTCTGAAATTCGGCACGCGTAAACTCGACGTGCGTCCGGACAAGCGTGCCGAGTTTCCAGAACGCAGCTCTTACAGAACAGTTTTAATCGACCCTCAGATTCAGCGAGGTCGGCAATGTTAAGTGAATGGAGGCACCGCGTATGTCATTTGAAGTGTAGGAGTGGCCTAGGAAGATGATTCAAAATGTTCCTGAGACTAGACAGTCTGCTCTTTAAATCACCCAATACATGTCCATTAAAATTATGCCTTCTTAATTAGATTCTAACAGGCTTTAAATGTGAGAGGCTGCATCTCTTTGACTAGGCCTCAAACTACCTTCAGGGGGCGCCACGGCGCAGCCGTATGAGCTAGGGGCCTGAGATTTGGCACGCATAAACTAGATATGTCTCTGGACAAGTGTGCCAAGTTTCATGACTCTAGATATGACAGAACAGTTTTTATTGGCCCTCAAAGTCAGTGAGGTCGCCAATGTTAAGTGAATGGAGGCACCCCACCTGTCATTTGACAGGCCATAACTCCATGTAGGAGTGGCCTAGGAAGATGGTTCAAAGTGTTCCTGAAACTAGACCGTCTGCTCTGTAAATCACCCATAACATGTCTGTGACGATTATGCTTCTTTAATTGATTAATTTAGCTTTCAAATCGGAGGAGCATATTTTGACTGCGATTTCCTCTGTCTGGCCAAAAAATGCCTGTGTGTGCCTAGACCCACAACCCCATACTGAAAGCTTGCTGCAGCCGAGAGGGGCCTCTCTTGGAAATCAGCTCATAACTGCAGTTCCCTTTGAGCTAGAGGACTGAAATTTGGGACAATGATAGGGGAGGGTGGTCTGCACCAGTGACCAAAATTTGGGGGGTCTATGCCACACGGGATGGTTTTTATTAACCCTTTAGTGTCTGGTGGTCTCACGGCCGGCCCGTGTGAGCTAGAAGTCTGAAATTTGGCACGGTGGAGCAAGGCAAATTGGGAAATCACGTACTGAACTTTTACGAGCGCAGCCCTCACCAAAGGCCCGCAAATCACACGAAGGCACCTGCACCCTCAGCCGTGTGATAGAGACGGCTGGATTTTCTCCTGCATACACTAGGGACATGGACAAACACACCTCTAAAGTTTCATGCATGTACACCTCATAGAAGAGTTTTTATTGGCCCTCAAAGTCAGTGAGGTCGCCAATGTTAAGTGAATGGAGGCACCCCACCTGTCATTTGACAGGCCATAACTCTGTGTAGCAGTGACCTAGGAAGACCGTTCAAAGTCTTCCTGAAACTAGACAGTATGCTCTTTAAATCAACCAATACATGTCTGTTACGATTATGCCTCCTTAATTTGATTACAGCCTGTCTTTTTATGGTGAGCGGCCGCATTTCTTCCGAATAGGCCTCAAACTGACCTAGGGGGGGGGTCACGGCCCATCCATACGAGCCAGCGGTCTGAAATTCGGCACGCGCGTACTACGTATTTGTATGAATCGAAGTCCCGAGTTTCGTGCGCGCAGCTCTTAGAGAACATGTCTGGTGGACCTGTGAACTTACGTTTTAATAGGCCTTTAAGGGGAAAAGGGGCAAGGTCACTTGAGGGGGTCTTTTGGCTGAACCCTGTGACCTAGGGGGCTGAAATTTGGCGAGGAGATGCGCGACACATACCCAGTGAAGTGTTTACAGTATCATAGGTGCAGACCTGACAGAAGTAAAGTTATTCACTTCCAAAGAAAAAAGTGATTTCAGGCATAGGGATTACGGATACGGTAACTGGGAATATTAAGGGTCACTGAGAGTGGCAGTTGGCGGTTGCCTAGGCAATGGCACGTCTCAGCGCAAATCGATACAAAAAAGTTACACTCTGTGGAGAGAGGGTGTGGCGCTGCAAGTAATATGCTGCCTTAGTGTAGGCTTGACAGAAACAGCCTGGTAAACTTTAAAACATCACAAGTCCACAGAGGAGAAAGCTAAGTGGACGATTCAAAATTCATGTCAAAGCACACATGCCCCACATTAAAATCAAATATTGTTTTACTTTCAAAATATAATTATTTTAAGCATAGGGATTTCGGATTCCCTTAGTCTGAATATCATTGGTCACTGAGATCAGCAGGTCACCGTTGTCAAGGCAACACAGATAAACTAGATGGACGAATAAATCAGTGTGCCGATACCTGTGTCTTCACCAATAGGGGCAGGCTGGGCAGAGGCACATCTCATAGATAGGTATTACGGACTGTCTCATTATGGACTCTAAAGCCGCATCCCCTATATAGGCATTACGGACTACCTCATTCTAGGTTCACAGGCCTGATGGCTGACTAGGCCTCAAACAAACATGAGGGGGCGTCACAGCAGAGCCCTACGAGCTAGGGCTCTGAAATTCGGCGTGCACATACTAGATATGAGTATCAATTAACCTGCCATGTTTCAAGAATGCAGCAGTCACAGAACATGTGTGGGGGCCATGTAGGTTTACATTTTAAATCCCTTTTAAGCGCTAAAGTGGCAGGTAACCTGAGGGGGTCCGGCAGCTGAACCGTGTGAGCTAGGGGCTTGAAATTTCACACAGATAAACTAGTTACAGGTATGAATAAGTGTGCCAAGTTTCATTAGCGCAGCTCTTACCACTCAGCCGCAGTGGGCTTTAGAGTTTGCTAACTTAGGCAATATATGCCAATGGGAAGAAATCAGACTAGGCCTCAAACGAAGCTGACCGGCCGCTACGGCCGAACCGTACGAGCTAGGGCTCTGAAATTCGGCGTGCTCATACTAGATATAAGTATGAATTGACGTGCCAAGTTTCAAGAAAGCAGCACATACAGAACAAGTTTGGGGGGCCATGTAGTTTTACATTTTAATTAGCTTTTAAGCGCTAATGTGGCGGGTAACCTGAGGGGGTCCTGCAGCTGAACCGTGTGGGCTAGGGGCTTGAGATTTCACACAGATAAACTAGTTGCATGTATGAATAAGTGTGCCAAGTTTCATTAGCACAGCTCTTACCACTCAGCCGCAGTGGGCTTTAGAGTTTGCCAAGTTAGGCAATGCAAGCGAATGGAGACATTAAAAACTAGGCCTCAAACGAAGCTGACCGGCCGCTACGGCCGAACCGTACGAGCTAGGGCTCTGAAATTCGGCGTGCTCATACTAGATACAAGTATGAATTGACGTGCCAAGTTTCAAGAAAGCAGCACATACAGGACAAGTTTGCGGGCCATGTAGGTATACATTTTAAATCGCTTTTAAGCGCTAAAGTGGCGGGTAACCTGAGGGGGTCCTGCAGCTGAACCGTGTGGGCTAGGGGCTTGAAATTTCACACAGATAAACTACTTACTGGTATGAATAAGTGTGCCAAGTTTCATTAGCGCAGCCCTTACCACTGAGCCGCAGTGGACCTTTAAATTTGCTAACATAGGCAATGTTAAGTCAATGGAGACATTAAAAACTAGGCCTCAAACGAAGCTGACCGGCCGCTACGGCCTAACCGTACGCGCTAGGGCTCTGAAATTCGGCGTGCTCATACTCGATATAAGTATGAATTGACCTGCCAAGTTTCAAGAAAGCAGCACATACATAACACGTTTGGGGGCCATGTACGTTTACATTTAAATCCCTTTTAGGCGCTCAAGCCGCATCCCCTATATAGGCATTACGGACTACCTCATTCTAGGTTCACAGGCCTGAGGGCTGACTAGGCCTCAAACAAACATGAGGGGGCGTCACGACGGAGCCCTACGAGCTAGGATTCTGAAATTCGGCACGCGTAAACTCGACGTGCTCATAACTGCAGTTCCCTTTGAGCTAGAGGACTGAAATTTGGGACAATGATAGGGGAGGGTGGTCTGCACCAGTGACCAAAATTTGGGGGGTCTATGCCACACGGGATGGTTTTTATTAACCCTTTAGTGTCTGGTGGTCTCACGGCCGGCCCGTGTGAGCTAGAAGTCTGAAATTTGGCACGGTGGAGCAAGGCAAATTG
Source organism: Paramormyrops kingsleyae (assembly GCF_048594095.1). Taxonomy (NCBI): domain Eukaryota; kingdom Metazoa; phylum Chordata; class Actinopteri; order Osteoglossiformes; family Mormyridae; genus Paramormyrops; species Paramormyrops kingsleyae. Next base: position 116,454 of record NW_027326028.1, read on the forward strand.
GGAAATCACGTACTGAACTTTTACGAGCGCAGCCCTCACCAAAGGCCCGCAAATCACACGAAGGCACCTGCACCCTCAGCCGTGTGATAGAGACGGCTGGATTTTCTCCTGCATACACTAGGGACATGGACAAACACACCTCTAAAGTTTCATGCATGTACACCTCATAGAAGAGTTTTTATTGGCCCTCAAAGTCAGTGAGGTCGCCAATGTTAAGTGAATGGAGGCACCCCACCTGTCATTTGACAGGCCATAACTCTGTGTAGCAGTGACCTAGGAAGACCGTTCAAAGTCTTCCTGAAACTAGACAGTATGCTCTTTAAATCAACCAATACATGTCTGTTACGATTATGCCTCCTTAATTTGATTACAGCCTGTCTTTTTATGGTGAGCGGCCGCATTTCTTCCGAATAGGCCTCAAACTGACCTAGGGGGGGGGTCACGGCCCATCCATACGAGCCAGCGGTCTGAAATTCGGCACGCGCGTACTACGTATTTGTATGAATCGAAGTCCCGAGTTTCGTGCGCGCAGCTCTTAGAGAACATGTCTGGTGGACCTGTGAACTTACGTTTTAATAGGCCTTTAAGGGGAAAAGGGGCAAGGTCACTTGAGGGGGTCTTTTGGCTGAACCCTGTGACCTAGGGGGCTGAAATTTGGCGAGGAGATGCGCGACACATACCCAGTGAAGTGTTTACAGTATCATAGGTGCAGACCTGACAGAAGTAAAGTTATTCACTTCCAAAGAAAAAAGTGATTTCAGGCATAGGGATTACGGATACGGTAACTGGGAATATTAAGGGTCACTGAGAGTGGCAGTTGGCGGTTGCCTAGGCAATGGCACGTCTCAGCGCAAATCGATACAAAAAAGTTACACTCTGTGGAGAGAGGGTGTGGCGCTGCAAGTAATATGCTGCCTTAGTGTAGGCTTGACAGAAACAGCCTGGTAAACTTTAAAACATCACAAGTCCACAGAGGAGAAAGCTAAGTGGACGATTCAAAATTCATGTCAAAGCACACATGCCCCACATTAAAATCAAATATTGTTTTACTTTCAAAATATAATTATTTTAAGCATAGGGATTTCGGATTCCCTTAGTCTGAATGTCATTGGTCACTGAGATCAGCAGGTCACCGTTGTCAAGGCAACACAGATAAACTAGATGGACGAATAAATCAGTGTGCCGATACCTGTGTCTTCACCAATAGGGGCAGGCTGGGCAGAGGCACATCTCATAGATAGGTATTACGGACTGTCTCATTATGGACTCTAAAGCCGCATCCCCTATATAGGCATTACGGACTACCTCATTCTAGGTTCACAGGCCTGATGGCTGACTAGGCCTCAAACAAACATGAGGGGGCGTCACAGCAGAGCCCTACGAGCTAGGGCTCTGAAATTCGGCGTGCACATACTAGATATGAGTATCAATTAACCTGCCATGTTTCAAGAATGCAGCAGTCACAGAACATGTGTGGGGGCCATGTAGGTTTACATTTTAAATCCCTTTTAAGCGCTAAAGTGGCAGGTAACCTGAGGGGGTCCGGCAGCTGAACCGTGTGAGCTAGGGGCTTGAAATTTCACACAGATAAACTAGTTACAGGTATGAATAAGTGTGCCAAGTTTCATTAGCGCAGCTCTTACCACTCAGCCGCAGTGGGCTTTAGAGTTTGCTAACTTAGGCAATATATGCCAATGGGAAGAAATCAGACTAGGCCTCAAACGAAGCTGACCGGCCGCTACGGCCGAACCGTACGAGCTAGGGCTCTGAAATTCGGCGTGCTCATACTAGATACAAGTATGAATTGACGTGCCAAGTTTCAAGAAAGCAGCACATACAGAACAAGTTTGGGGGGCCATGTAGTTTTACATTTTAATTAGCTTTTAAGCGCTAATGTGGCGGGTAACCTGAGGGGGTCCTGCAGCTGAACCGTGTGGGCTAGGGGCTTGAGATTTCACACAGATAAACTAGTTGCATGTATGAATAAGTGTGCCAAGTTTCATTAGCACAGCTCTTACCACTCAGCCGCAGTGGGCTTTAGAGTTTGCCAAGTTAGGCAATGCAAGCGAATGGAGACATTAAAAACTAGGCCTCAAACGAAGCTGACCGGCCGCTACGGCCGAACCGTACGAGCTAGGGCTCTGAAATTCGGCGTGCTCATACTAGATACAAGTATGAATTGACGTGCCAAGTTTCAAGAAAGCAGCACATACAGGACAAGTTTGCGGGCCATGTAGGTATACATTTTAAATCGCTTTTAAGCGCTAAAGTGGCGGGTAACCTGAGGGGGTCCTGCAGCTGAACCGTGTGGGCTAGGGGCTTGAAATTTCACACAGATAAACTACTTACTGGTATGAATAAGTGTGCCAAGTTTCATTAGCGCAGCCCTTACCACTGAGCCGCAGTGGACCTTTAAATTTGCTAACATAGGCAATGTTAAGTCAATGGAGACATTAAAAACTAGGCCTCAAACGAAGCTGACCGGCCGCTACGGCCTAACCGTACGCGCTAGGGCTCTGAAATTCGGCGTGCTCATACTCGATATAAGTATGAATTGACCTGCCAAGTTTCAAGAAAGCAGCACATACATAACACGTTTGGGGGCCATGTACGTTTACATTTAAATCCCTTTTAGGCGCTCAAGCCGCATCCCCTATATAGGCATTACGGACTACCTCATTCTAGGTTCACAGGCCTGAGGGCTGACTAGGCCTCAAACAAACATGAGGGGGCGTCACGACGGAGCCCTACGAGCTAGGATTCTGAAATTCGGCACGCGTAAACTCGACGTGCGTCCGGACAAGCGTGCCGAGTTTCCAGAACGCAGCTCTTACAGAACAGTTTTAATCGACCCTCAGATTCAGCGAGGTCGGCAATGTTAAGTGAATGGAGGCACCGCGTATGTCATTTGAAGTGTAGGAGTGGCCTAGGAAGATGATTCAAAATGTTCCTGAGACTAGACAGTCTGCTCTTTAAATCACCCAATACATGTCCATTAAAATTATGCCTTCTTAATTAGATTCTAACAGGCTTTAAATGTGAGAGGCTGCATCTCTTTGACTAGGCCTCAAACTACCTTCAGGGGGCGCCACGGCGCAGCCGTATGAGCTAGGGGCCTGAGATTTGGCACGCATAAACTAGATATGTCTCTGGACAAGTGTGCCAAGTTTCATGACTCTAGATATGACAGAACAGTTTTTATTGGCCCTCAAAGTCAGTGAGGTCGCCAATGTTAAGTGAATGGAGGCACCCCACCTGTCATTTGACAGGCCATAACTCCATGTAGGAGTGGCCTAGGAAGATGGTTCAAAGTGTTCCTGAAACTAGACCATCTGCTCTGTAAATCACCCATAACATGTCTGTGACGATTATGCTTCTTTAATTGATTAATTTAGCTTTCAAATCGGAGGAGCATATTTTGACTGCAATTTCCTCTGTCTGGCCAAAAAATGCCTGTGTGTGCCTAGACCCACAACCCCATACTGAAAGCTTGCTGCAGCCGAGAGGGGCCTCTCTTGGAAATCAGCTCATAACTGCAGTTCCCTTTGAGCTAGAGGACTGAAATTTGGGACAATGATAGGGGAGGGTGGTCTGCACCAGTGACCCAAATTTGGGGGGTCTATGCCACACGGGATGGTTTTTATTAACCCTTTAGTGTCTGGTGGTCTCACGGCCGGCCCGTGTGAGCTAGAAGTCTGAAATTTGGCACGGTGGAGCAAGGCAAATTGGGAAATCACGTACTGAACTTTTACGAGCGCAGCCCTCACCAAAGGCCCGCAAATCACACGAAGGCACCTGCACCCTCAGCCGTGTGATAGAGACGGCTGGATTTTCTCCTGCATACACTAGGGACATGGACAAACACACCTGTAAAGTTTCATGCATGTACACCTCATAGAAGAGTTTTTATTGGCCCTCAAAGTCAGTGAGGTCGCCAATGTTAAGTGAATGGAGGCACCCCACCTGTCATTTGACAGGCCATAACTCTGTGTAGCAGTGACCTAGGAAGACCATTCAAAGTGTTCCTGAAACTAGACAGTATGCTCTTTAAATCACCCGATACATGTCTGTTACGATTATGCCTCCTTAATTTGATTACAGCCTGTCTTTTTATGGTGAGCGGCCGCATTTCTTCCAAATAGGCCTCAAACTGACCTAGAGGGGGGGTCACGACCCATCCATACGAGCCAGCGGTCTGAAATCCGGCACGCACGTACTACGTATTTGTATGAACCAAAGTCCCGAGTTTCGTGACCGCAGCTCTTAGAGAACATGTCTGCTGGACCTGTGAACTTACGTTTTAATAGGCCTTTAAGGGGAAAAGGGGCAAGGTCACTTGAGGGGGTCTTTTGGCTGAACCCTGTGACCTAGGGGGCTGAAATTTGGTGAGGAGATGCGCGACACATACCCAGTGAAGTGTTTACAGTATCATAGGTGCAGACCTGACAGAAATAAAGTTATTCACTTCCAAAGAAAAAAGTGATTTCAGGCATAGGGATTACGGATACGGTAACTGGGAATATTAACGGTCACTGAGAGTGGCAGCTGGCGGTTGCCTAGGCAATGGCACGTCTCTCAGCGCAAATCGATACAAAAAAGTAACACTCTGTGGAGAGAGGGTGTGGCACTGCAAGTAATATGCTGCCTTAGTGTAGGCTTGACAGAAACAGCCTGGTAAACTTTAAAACGTCACAAGTCCACAGAGGAGAAAGCTAAGTGGACGATTCAAAAATTCATGTCAAAGCACACATGCTCCACATTAAAATCAAATATTGTTTTACTTTCAAAATATAATTATTTTAAGCATAGGGATTTCGGATTCCCTTAGTCTGAATGTCATTGGTCACTGAGATCAGCAGGTCACCGTTGTCTAGGCAACACAGATAAACTAGATGGATGAATAAATCAGTGTGCCGATACCTGTGTCTTCACCAATAGGGGCAGGCTGGGCAGGGGCACATCTCATAGATAGGTATTACGGACTGTCTCATTATGGACTCTTAAGCCGCATCCCCTATATAGGCATTACGGACTACCTCATTCTAGGTTCACAGGCCTGATGGCTGACTAGGCCTCAAACAAACATGAGGGGGCGTCACGACGGAGCCCTACGAGCTGGGATTCTGAAATTCGGCACGCGTAAACTCGACGTGCGTCCGGACAAGCGTGCCGAGTTTCCAGAACGCAGCTCTTACAGAACAGTTTTAATCGACCCTCAGATTCAGCGAGGTCGGCAATGTTAAGTGAATGGAGGCACCGCGTATGTCATTTGAAGTGTAGGAGTGGCCTAGGAAGATGATTCAAAATGTTCCTGAGACTAGACAGTCTGCTCTTTAAATCACCCAATACATGTCCATTAAAATTATGCCTTCTTAATTAGATTCTAACAGGCTTTAAATGTGAGAGGCTGCATCTCTTTGACTAGGCCTCAAACTACCTTCAGGGGGCGCCACGGCGCAGCCGTATGAGCTAGGGGCCTGAGATTTGGCACGCATAAACTAGATATGTCTCTGGACAAGTGTGCCAAGTTTCATGACTCTAGATATGACAGAACAGTTTTTATTGGCCCTCAAAGTCAGTGAGGTCGCCAATGTTAAGTGAATGGAGGCACCCCACCTGTCATTTGACAGGCCATAACTCCATGTAGGAGTGGCCTAGGAAGATGGTTCAAAGTGTTCCTGAAACTAGACCGTCTGCTCTGTAAATCACCCATAACATGTCTGTGACGATTATGCTTCTTTAATTGATTAATTTAGCTTTCAAATCGGAGGAGCATATTTTGACTGCGATTTCCTCTGTCTGGCCAAAAAATGCCTGTGTGTGCCTAGACCCACAACCCCATACTGAAAGCTTGCTGCAGCCGAGAGGGGCCTCTCTTGGAAATCAGCTCATAACTGCAGTTCCCTTTGAGCTAGAGGACTGAAATTTGGGACAATGATAGGGGAGGGTGGTCTGCACCAGTGACCAAAATTTGGGGGGTCTATGCCACACGGGATGGTTTTTATTAACCCTTTAGTGTCTGGTGGTCTCACGGCCGGCCCGTGTGAGCTAGAAGTCTGAAATTTGGCACGGTGGAGCAAGGCAAATTGGGAAATCACGTACTGAACTTTTACGAGCGCAGCCCTCACCAAAGGCCCGCAAATCACACGAAGGCACCTGCACCCTCAGCCGTGTGATAGAGACGGCTGGATTTTCTCCTGCATACACTAGGGACATGGACAAACACACCTCTAAAGTTTCATGCATGTACACCTCATAGAAGAGTTTTTATTGGCCCTCAAAGTCAGTGAGGTCGCCAATGTTAAGTGAATGGAGGCACCCCACCTGTCATTTGACAGGCCATAACTCTGTGTAGCAGTGACCTAGGAAGACCGTTCAAAGTCTTCCTGAAACTAGACAGTATGCTCTTTAAATCAACCAATACATGTCTGTTACGATTATGCCTCCTTAATTTGATTACAGCCTGTCTTTTTATGGTGAGCGGCCGCATTTCTTCCGAATAGGCCTCAAACTGACCTAGGGGGGGGGTCACGGCCCATCCATACGAGCCAGCGGTCTGAAATTCGGCACGCGCGTACTACGTATTTGTATGAATCGAAGTCCCGAGTTTCGTGCGCGCAGCTCTTAGAGAACATGTCTGGTGGACCTGTGAACTTACGTTTTAATAGGCCTTTAAGGGGAAAAGGGGCAAGGTCACTTGAGGGGGTCTTTTGGCTGAACCCTGTGACCTAGGGGGCTGAAATTTGGCGAGGAGATGCGCGACACATACCCAGTGAAGTGTTTACAGTATCATAGGTGCAGACCTGACAGAAGTAAAGTTATTCACTTCCAAAGAAAAAAGTGATTTCAGGCATAGGGATTACGGATACGGTAACTGGGAATATTAAGGGTCACTGAGAGTGGCAGTTGGCGGTTGCCTAGGCAATGGCACGTCTCAGCGCAAATCGATACAAAAAAGTTACACTCTGTGGAGAGAGGGTGTGGCGCTGCAAGTAATATGCTGCCTTAGTGTAGGCTTGACAGAAACAGCCTGGTAAACTTTAAAACATCACAAGTCCACAGAGGAGAAAGCTAAGTGGACGATTCAAAATTCATGTCAAAGCACACATGCCCCACATTAAAATCAAATATTGTTTTACTTTCAAAATATAATTATTTTAAGCATAGGGATTTCGGATTCCCTTAGTCTGAATATCATTGGTCACTGAGATCAGCAGGTCACCGTTGTCAAGGCAACACAGATAAACTAGATGGACGAATAAATCAGTGTGCCGATACCTGTGTCTTCACCAATAGGGGCAGGCTGGGCAGAGGCACATCTCATAGATAGGTATTACGGACTGTCTCATTATGGACTCTAAAGCCGCATCCCCTATATAGGCATTACGGACTACCTCATTCTAGGTTCACAGGCCTGATGGCTGACTAGGCCTCAAACAAACATGAGGGGGCGTCACAGCAGAGCCCTACGAGCTAGGGGTCTGAGATTCGGCACGCATAAACTGGACGTATGTCCGGACAAGTTTGCCAAGTTTCAAGAATGCAGCAGTTACAGAACATGTGTGGGGGCCATGTAGGTTTACATTTTAAATCACTTTTAAGTGCTAAAGTGGCAGGTAACCTGAGGGGGTCCGGCAGCTGAACCGTGTGAGCTAGGGGCTTGAAATTTCACACAGATAAACTAGTTTCATGTATGAATAAGTGTGCCAAGTTTCATTAGCGCAGCCCTTACCACTTAGCCGCAGTGGGCTTTAGAATTTGCCAAGTTAGGCAATGCAGGCGAATGGAGACATTAAAAACTAGGCCTCAAACGAAGCTGACCGGCCGCTACGGCTGAACCGTACGAGCTAGGGCTCTGAAATTCGGCGTGCTCGTACTAGATATAAGTATGAATTGACTGGCCAAGTTTCAAGAATGCAGCACTCACAGAACACGTTTGTGGGCCATGTAGGTTTACATTTTAAATCGCTTTTAAGCGCTAAAGTGGCAGGTAACCTGAGGGGGTCCGGCAGCTGAACCGTGTGAGCTAGGGGCTTGAAATTTCACACAGATAAACTAGTTACAGGTATGAATAAGTGTGCCAAGTTTCATTAGCACAGCTCTTACCACTCAGCCGCAGTGGGCTTTAGAGTTTGCTAACTTTGGCGGTATATGCCAATGCGAAGAAATCAGACTTGGCCTCAAACGAAGCTGACCGGCCGCTACGGCCGAACCGTACGAGCTAGGGCTCTGAAATTCGGCGCACTCATACTAGATATAAGTATTAATTAACGTGCCAAGTTTCAAGAATGCAGCACTTACAGAACACGTTTGGAGGCCATGTAGGTTTACATTTTAATTAGCTACTGTTCGTTGCTGAGGCCGCATGTCATAGCTATAGGTAAAGTGCCCCCTACTGTTCATTGCTGAGGCCTCATCCCCTACATACACATGACGGATCCCCTACATAGATGTGACGGATCCCCTACTGCTCATTGCTGAGGCCGCATCCCCTACATAGACATGAGGTATTCCCTAAGGTTCATTGCTGAGGCCGCATCCCCTACATACACATGAGGGATTCCCTACTGCTTGCCGCTGAGGCCGCATCCCCTACATAGACATGAGGTATTCCCTAAGGTTCATTGCTGAGGCCGCACCTCCTACATACAGATGATGGATCACCTACTGTTTGTTGCTGTCATAATTAAGGATAACGTGCCCCCTACTGTTGATAGTTGAGGCTGCATCTTCTACATACAGATGACAGATCCCCTACTGTTCATTGCTGAGGCCGCATCCCCTACATACACATGAGGGATTCCCTACTGCTTGTTGCTGAGGCCACATCCCCTACATAGACATGAGGGATTCCCTAAGGTTCATTGCTGAGGCCGCATCCCCTACATACACATGAGGGATTCCCTACTGCTTGTTGCTGAGGCCACATCCCCTACATAGGCATGAGTGATCCCCTAGGGTTCATTAATGAGGTCGCATCCCCTACATATGGATAACAGATTGCCTACCTTTTTGTGTTTCTTGTTCATTGGTCATGACAAAGTGAAAAATTGACAAAGTGTCAAAATGAGATTGTGAGAGATTACAGATTACCTAGGAAGACTGCTTCAGTTATATTACAGATATCCTCAAAAGTCTCCTAACAGTTGTTACAGATTACATCAATATGGTAACCCTAGGCCAGATTTCCTAACGGTCATTACAGATTGCATCAATAGGCTAACCCTAGGCCAGGTCCCCTAACAGTTATTACGGCTTACATCAACAGGCTAACCCTAGGCCAGATTCTCTA